>NW_015390547.1:4989-13029 GCF_001527695.2 Protobothrops mucrosquamatus | reverse complement strand
AATAAATAAATAAATAAATAAAATAAATTTTTCGCACTTATGAGCATTGCAGCATGATCAAAATTCAGATGCTCAGCAACTGATTCATATTTATGATGGCGGCCGTGTCTTGGAGTCACTTGATCCCCTTTTTCAGCCTTCTGACAAGCAAAGTCAATGGGGAAGCCGGATTCACTTAACAATCATGTTACTAACTTAACAACTGCAATGTTTCATTTAACAACTGTGGCAGGAAAGGTTGTAAAATGGGGCAAAATTCACTTCACGAATATCTCACTTAGCAACAGTAAGTTTAAGGTCAATTGTGGTCTTAAGACAAGGACTACCTGTACCCACGCCATATTTTCTTTTCATTTCTGCACCCTCTTCTGCTCAATCCACATTCATGCGCCCCCTCATTAATTCTTGACTCTTCTTGTTTCATCACACAACACACACACATATGCGCATTCGTAGAAACCTTTTTTCCACCACCATTCCTTCCTTGCAACTGAGCACATATATTATCTTTCTACTAGCATTTATCCATTTTAAAATTGTGAAGTCCTTGGTACGTCCTGAACTTGTTCTTTTTTGGAGATGTTTCATGACCCCAATAGGTAACATTATCAGTGTTAGAAGGCAAGGGTGTGTGTGTGTTGTGCCATGTTTATATACACCAGCCTGCCCTGCCAGCGGTGATCGTGTGGTTTTCTTCTTGATAGTTCCTTGATTAGACTATTTACTGTTAAATTGTTTGACAACCAAGAACATCCCCACCAGTACTTGTATATAAACAGAAAGCGAGCCCCACTCCCTTCCAGCACTGATGATGTTCCCTAGTTGGGCAATGAGACGTCTGCAAGGAAACCACCAAGCTCTGAGAGCACCAAGGACCCCTCATTTCAACCCTGAGCTTCAAATATTCTCTTCTATTGGCATTTTGTTGTTGTTAGTTGCGAAGTCGTGTCTGACCCATCGCGACCCTGTTCCTCCAGGCCTTCCTGTCCTCTACCATCTTCTGGAGTCCATTTAAGCTCACGCCTACTGCTTCAGGGACTCCATCCAGCCACCTCATTCTCTGTCGTCCCCTTCTTCTCTTGCCCTCCATCTTTCCCAGCATTAGGTTCTTCTCCAGGGAGTCCTTCCTTCTCATTAGGTGGCCAAAGTACTTGAGTTTCAACTTCAGGATCTGGCCTTCTAAAGAGCAGTCAGGGTTGATCTCCTCTAGGACTGACCGGTTTGATCGCCTTGCAGTCCAGGGGACTCGCAGGAGTTTTCTCCAGCACCATAGTTCAAAGGCCTCAATTCTTTGGCGCTCAGCCTTTCTTATGGTCCAACTTTCAGAGCCATACATTGCAATTTGGAAAACCATGGCCTTGACTATACACACTTTTGTTGGCAGGGTGATGTCTCTGCTTCTATTGGCATAGTAAAATTCTATTTCTTTTGAATACCAAAGTAGGCAAATTAATCTATTTCCTACAAATAAATCCCATTCCAGTCTGTTTTTCCTGTAGATGGGCGTTTTGAAAACTGGGCAGCGTACAAACCTGTTTAGTAAATATTATACTTAGCTTTTTGATACTTTCATTTTCAGATCCATCCCGTCTTGTACATGTGTCTTCCTTTTCATCCCCCAATGCCACAACTCACTTTTTTTTCTTAGCAAACTGGGCCTTTCTCCTCTCGGCTCGATTTCCCAGCCTGTCAAGACTCTCCTGCCATGCTGGGCGTTGTTCGGATGGCCCAATTTTGAACCAACCTCAGGCTTGATCAGCAGCCCCATCAGCCCTGTTTCAGCTGTTGTCGCCTTTTCCTCTGATTAGGGGAGCGATGCTGGCATTTTTCCAGGTGTGAACAGATGTGTCTTCACCCATGTTAAACAAGTTGCACAACTGCTCCTCAGGCAAACCGCATCCATATATTAACATTTTTTGCATTACGCGAGCAACACCTGCAGCCTTACTTTTTTCAGCAGTCTCCCAAAATTTTTCCCCCTAATCCTGCTTGTAGGACTAGTTTCCGTTGTTCCGCATTGTACGGTGGTTGTTATATACTTTAAATCTCTCTTTTCCTCTTTACAACTCTTCCTTCCTCCTTATACAATGAATTTCTCATCTTCCTTTTGGGCTGCAATTTTTTTTTACTGGGATCTTTTTTTTTCCTCATCCATTTTTAGGGCACCCTGAAAATCTATCTCTCTTTTCCCCAATAACGTGCTTTCCATTTATCCTGCCAGGGGATTAATCTATCTTTTCATGCTTTTTCAGGCCACCTTCATTTTGATTGATAGTCTCCTTCCTCTCCTATGTACAGATAGTCCTTGACTTACAACAGTTCATTCAGTGACCATTCAAAGTACTGAAAAATGTGACTTATGACCGTTTTTCAGTTACGACCTTTGCAGCCTCCCCATGATCATGGGATCAAAATTCAGATGCTTGGGAACTGGTTCATATTTAGGACCGTTGCTGTGTCCCAAGGTCATGTGATCCCCTTTTGTGACCTTCTGACAAGCAAAGTCAATGGGGAAGCCAGATTCACTTAATAACCAGGTTTCTTATTAACTGTAGTGATTCACTTAATCACTGTGGCAAGAAAGGTCGTAAAATGAGGCCAAACTCACTTAACAAATGTCCCACTTAATATCACAAATTGTGAGCTCAGTTATGGTCCTAAATCGAGTACCACCTGAATTGAATCAAGTAGATTCTGGCCAAACATTCCTTGTCGTCTATGGCAGGGGTCCTCAACCTGGGCAACTTTAAGATTTGTGGACTTCAATTCCCCGAATTCCTTAGCCAGCTGGCTAAGGAATTCTGGGAGTTGAAGTCCACAAGTCTTAAAGTTGCCAAGGATGGAGACCCCTGGCCTATGGAAATTCTTCGTCATCCAGATCACAGCTGTCCCAAAGATGCTTTTTCCAAAAGACAACTGGTCTTTCTTGCTTTTTTCCTTTGAAAACTGAAGCTTCTTCAGTTCTAACTGACCGGTGGGGAATGAAAGATTTTTAAATCCTTCTATTCCCCACCAGTCAGTTAGAACTGAAGAAGCTTCTTGGACGAGAGGCAAAACAATACCATTTCACAATACAATGTGTTTTAGCATCCAGAGCAGTGTTTCTCAACCCGGCAATTTGTCTAGACCTCAAGTCTCAGAATTCTGGGATTTGAAGTCCACAAGGTTAAAGTTGCCAAGATTGGACACCCCCCCACCTTCCCCCTGCTCTACATCATGTGGGTTTTAGATCTTGGGGGAGGGGTGTCCACTTCCTCCAGAAATAGTTTCTCTGTGAAGCATGGCTTCGGGCACCAAATTGGCACCTAGTGAGACGGGAATGGGTGGTGAGCAGTCAGATCCAGCCGTTCCTCTGAATCACATGCTCAGCTGGAGCGGATGGGAGCTGCAATTATCTCTTTCACGACTTCCTGTTGATTGGGAAGGACTTGACACAGATAGCAGCTCTGGCCGAGCAGGGCATGCATCCAGCAAAATTACCCAGGAGAAGGCTCAGATGCAGAGCGGACCAGTCTTTCTTAATTCTCTTTCTTAATCCAGTCTTTTCTTAATTCTCTGCTCTTTCTGTTAAACCTAGCGAGGAATCTGCCTGCAAACCCAGGGGAAGGGACTTCACACAGTGATCACGGTGGGCAGGAGGAGAGGCTGATCAGGGCCGGGTGATAAAGGAGCACCTTGTAATGTCAGAATGATTAGTGCCATCACACTTTGGGGAGGGGGGGAGAAGCACAAATAGTTGTGAAACAGGACATTTTTTTCTGCTGATGTCAAACATTTATTTAAACTCCGACACACCAGTAACAGTTTTATTATAACACAACATTCTCAACATACCCCAACATATCTCTACATCAGGGGTGTCAAACTCAATTTCACTGAGGGCCGCATCAGCATTGCGGTTGCTCTGGGGGGGGCAGGTGGGTGTGGCCAGAGTGGGTGCAGCCTAATGGGTGGGCGTGGATGGAGTGGGTGTGGTCTACTGGGTGGGCGTGGCCAGTTCTACATCATTTGCGTCAAGGGTGCCTATGGGGGGCCTGGGCAGGAGTGGGACAGATCTGAGGGTCTCTGGCAGAAGGGGGTGGGACCGGTGCAAGTGCCAAGGCATGGTCCACTGGGGCAAGTGCCAAGATGGCCACCACAAAATTGTACACTGGCTCCCAGCTGGCCTGGGCGAGGGCCAAGGCAGCGGGGGCCGTTCCCTCACTGTTTCCAGGATGGCTTCGCGGGCCACATGAAACCACTTTGCGGGCCGCATTCGGCCCCCGGGCCTTGTGTTTGACACATCTGCTCTACATAAAGTAGAATCCGGGTAAACACTGCTTTGGCTCTGTTCACACAACAGAGTGAATGACAAAACTAACAGTTGTAAGTCAAGGACTACCTGCATTTTCCCCCTTATGGAAGAATTGCCCTGTTACTGCATCGAAGAAAAACTGCCCAGTGTCACTAGGATTCGGGCAGCATGTTAATAAAAGAGGTAGTTCTCAACTTACAATCACTTGTTTAGTGACTGTTTGAAGTTACAATGGCACTGAAAAAAGTCACTGATGCCTGTTTTTCATTTAAAACCACTGCAGCATCTTTGTGGTCACGGGATCAAAATTCAGATGCTTGGCAACTGGCATGTACTTAGGGCTATTGTACTGTCCCAGGGTGGTCATGTGATCACCTTTTGTAACCTTCCCTGCTGGCTTCTACTGAGCATAGTTAATGGGAGAAACCAGATTCACTTAACGACCGCATGATTCATTGAACTGCAGAGATTTGCTTAACAACCGCACCAAGTAAGGTCATAAAACAGAGGAAAACTCACTTACTAACTAAGCAATGAACATTTGGGGCTCAGTTGTGGTCGTATGTCGAGGACTGCCTGGAGGCCTTTCCCTTTTGTTGTGTAAATGTTTCTTGTGTGGTCAGTTTCTGAATCTTCCCGTCGTTCCCCTATTACTGATACCCACCAGTCTAATCAAGTGGGCTTCGCCTATGAATTTAGATCAGGGGTCTTCAAACCTGGCCCTTTTATGACTTGCGGACTTCAGCTCCCAGAATTCCTCAGCCAGGCACGCTGGCTGAGGAATTCTGGGTGCTGAAGTCCACAAGTCATAAAAGGGCCACGTTTGAAGACCTCCGATTTAGATATTCATTCGATTTACCCACCCACCCATTTCACACGGTGAGGGGCTCCGGGTGGCCCAATACTGAATAACAAGGCAAACATTATCAATGAAATAAGACCGTGTTTTAAAAAAAACCTACATGAAACAGCATAAAACGTAATCAGCACTGGAGTACGACCAAACCGGACAGGGTCTAACCCAGTGTTTCTCAACCTTGACAATTTTAAGGCATGTGGACTTCAACTCCCAGAATTCCACAGCCAGCATTGCTGGCTGTGGAATTCTGGGAGTTGAAGTCCACATGCCTTAAAATTGTCAAGGTTGAGAAACACTGGTCTAACCCCAGCCGGACCCCCTCCCGAGGCACCCTCCCCTTCAGAGCCCTCCAAAAAGCCTCCCTGCCCATCCTATCATCCCATAAAACTGGGGGGCGGGGGTCTCTAGGGGGTTAGGAGACCCTTCCGGCTTTCGCTTCGAAGGTGCCCCGAAAGGCGCAGCGGGTGCGTCGTTCTGGCCCCGGGGCCGGTCCGCGGATGCACGGACGCCTTCAGGGGGAAGGAAGGAGAGGCGGGGGTCGCAGCCGCGCCAGCCTCGAGGGCTGCCGGAGAAGGGACCTGGGAGTCCCGACGGAGATTCGCGCTTGAGGCTCAGGGAAGCGGAGAACTTGGGTGGAAGGGATCGTGGTTTGCATAGGAAAGCCCCCGAAGGAACCGCCGCGATTCCAACTGGAAACGCTCCTTTGGGGCAGGTTGGCCGGAGAACTCGGGTCAAACCTGGCTTGTGAATAAGGAAAAAGAAACGGTTCAGGTTAAGCAAGCCAGGATCGGCGCGTCGTGAGAAACCGTCACGTCTCGAGGCCTCCCTTCCACGTGGCCCGAAGCCCCGCCCGCCGAGGAGCTGGCACCCGCCCCTCGTCCTTCTTTGTGACGTCACGGGGCTTCCAGAAGGCTCCCGCGGGCTTTCCTTCGGAAGTCAAGCGGAGCGCCGGCAGCCAATCGGAGCAGCGCGCGCGGACCGGGGGCGGAGAGGGAAGGGCCGGACGGCTCGCCCCCGTCTCCTAGAAACCAATGCCAGCGGAGAATGGGTGGGATCGGCGGCGGCGAGACCAATGGGAGCGGAGGAGCGCGGCCCGTCTCGGGAGGCGGGGGGCCGAGGCGGGCGGGGGGGCGTGGCCCGCTCGGCCTTCCCCTCTTCTCCAAAGGGAATGGGCCCCGGATGAGACGGGCGGCGTCCGAAGCCAATAGCGCGCTGGGGGCGGTGCTGGCGCGCCGTTGCTAGGCGAGGGCGGGCTCCCGCTCTGCTAGTTGCCCCGGCTCGGCCGAGCGGGCGGCGGCGGCGGCGAGGAAGGAGGTGAGGAAGGCGGAGGCGGGAAGCGACGCGCGGGCGGNCAGCCCCGCGCCGCACTCGCCGCTGCTCCGCCATGCCCGCCGTCCTGCTCTTCTGGAGCCGCCTAGAGAGGTAGGGCGCCGGCACTCGACTCGCCGCCACGCGGAGGCTCCCCCGGCCGGTCCGGACAGCCGCTGCCCCGGCGGGGTCCCAGCCCCGCCTCGCCCGCTCGGGCTGCCCTGGCCGGACAGCGGACCCCTCGGAGCCCCCGCCGGGGGAGATGGGGGTCGGGGGCGGCAGGCTGCCCTTCCCAATGGGTTGCGGGAGGTAGGTCGCAGCGCCCGCCTGCCCCCCTTGTCCAGCGGCCGCTTTCGACCCCCCCCCCCGGGCGGTCCCGGGACAGCGGACGCAGAAGTGGCCGGGAAGGGGCGCTCGGCTCGCCCCCCCCTCCGCCCGGAGCCCCGGGCCGCCCCGGCCACCTCTGCGTCCGCTGTCCCGGGACCGCCCGTAGGGGGGGGGTCGCCCGGGCACGGCATCGGGACCGATCACACTTGGGGCGGGGGGCGCCGGGCGACCCGCGAGGCTGTCAGCTTTCCCGTCGCCTGATGTCCGGCAGCCCCGCGCAGGAGAGGCGCTGCCGGGTTGGGTCGGGGGCTGCTTCTGAGCGCCCCAGTTCAGGTCGCCTTTTCCCCGGACGCCCAGTGATGCCATTCAGGTGCCCCCCCCCCAGCCCCGTCTTTGTTGGTGCCGCTTTTGTGCCCCGGTTGGATCTGTCCTGTCCCCATTCCGGAGCTGGACTCTTCCCTCCCTCGCCCTCCCCTCTGTGTGTGTGTGTGTGTGTGTGTGTTTGTGTGCTGGGACCCTTTGCTGCCGCCCCACCTGCCAGAAGATTATTTCCGGCTCCTGACCTCATCAATTAACTTTGGGAATTCTTGCTTTCTGTGTCAGTGATGGCTTTGGCGTCACTCGCTGCCTCCCCCGAGCAGAGGTGGCATACGGAGAGTGGCATGCATCTCCCCCCCCCCCCGCGCCCCGCCAGGCTGTGCTGGATGCTGGGCTCAGCTGGGGAGCAGCCAGGGGCGGGGGGGGGGGAAACTGGGCCAGCAGTGGGGGCTGGTGTGGCTGGCTTGGTGGGACTGGGCTCTCCACAGAGAATGGCTTCACTTCCTTTGCGCCTGGGGTCCTCAAGTTGGCACTCTCCACAAGGGCTGGATTGCAGCACCCATCATCCCCAGTCTAAGCTGGAGTGGGAGAGCAGGGCATGCTACCTGTGTGTCTGTGGGTGTGGGTGTGGGTGGGGGTGGGGGAAATGGGTCCTCTACTGAAGTGACAAAAGCAGGATTGGAAGGTGTACTGTGGGCTAACAGACCTGACTCTTTGGGTTTGTGTGTGTATGCTTATGTGGGGGTTTTCCTATCCCTTCAAATTTCTGAAATTCAGCAAAACGGTGAATGCAACACTGTGAGCTTTTTTGGTGCCCCTTTCTGGGGTTTGTTGCCCCAGTGAGAGGATGGGGGAGATTCAGCTTCAGCGGCACTCTGGAGCTGGGGGTGCAGATCTGTTTGACTTGACTGTCTCCAGAGGTGGGTTGGGGGCT
>NW_015390547.1:0-4910 GCF_001527695.2 Protobothrops mucrosquamatus | reverse complement strand
TATGTGGGGGTTTTCCTATCCCTTCAAATTTCTGAAATTCAGCAAAACGGTGAATGCAACACTGTGAGCTTTTTTGGTGCCCCTTTCTGGGGTTTGTTGCCCCAGTGAGAGGATGGGGGAGATTCAGCTTCAGCGGCACTCTGGAGCTGGGGGTGCAGATCTGTTTGACTTGACTGTCTCCAGAGGTGGGTTGGGGGCTCTGCAGTGCCTCCAGGGGTGCCTCAACCCCCAGCAGTCTGGGCTGGCTTGGCCGGAGAGGGTTGGAGCTTACTGGCCCCTAGCAGGCAGCAGCCACCCTGCCCTTCGGATGCCAGCTGCCAGTCCCAGCGCTCTGCCCTCGGGCAGTTCTTCCCTGCGGTGGCGGGCTTTCGTTTGGGAGTTCTTTAAAAATAGCTTGCTACCATTTCAAGATGTCTCCGTCTAACAGCTCCATCCTCTGCCGTCTCTGCCGGTACATGCTGGGAACGTGTCCTTGCGTGAACTCCCGGGCTGAGCGCTGGCTTGCTCGATCGAGGAAGGGTTCTTTTAAGGCAATCTGCTGGCGTCTCGTCTGGGGAAAAGAGCCTGTTCGGCTCGGAGGATTCCCCTGCTGCGGTGCCTTGCCTGGAAGTGGCGATGGCCGGCAGGGGCTCCAAGGGTCCCATCTGCTTCTCCTTCCCGCCTCTTTGTGGGCAGGATCAGGCTGTCCGGGCAGGGGTCACGTGGTGCCCTTCAGTTGCCAACTCCGTCGGTGCCGCCCCTTCCCGGCTCTTCTCCCATGATCTGGGTCTCTCCCTCCCTGGTGCAGGAACAAGGAGTCCACGGCTGGCACCGTCTCGGCCATGGGGAAGGACTACTACAAGGCCCTGGGGATCCAGTCGGGAGCCAATGAGGATGAGATCAAGAAGGCCTACCGCAAAATGGCCCTCAAATACCACCCGGATAAAAACAAGGACCCCCACGCGGAGGACAAGTTCAAGGAAATCGCTGAGGCCTACGACGTGCTGAGCGACCCCAAGAAGCGGGCCGTTTATGACCAGTATGGAGAAGAAGGTAAGCAGGACTCTGATTGCTTTGGCACGCTACGCAGAACCAAAGGTTCTTTGGTTCCCCCCCCCAAACTTCTCCCTGGCCAAGGCCCTCAAGTCAGCCCCCACATCCCCTCCCAATTCACTGTCAGGCAAAGGGGCTCTTGAGGGCAGATCCAGACTCTTTCTGCCCGGGGTGCCCTGGGCAGGACTGGCTCCTTCTGGCCGCTGAGGTGTATGCGGGATGGGCACAGGCCTTTCACGTGGCATAATGCAGGGTGCCTTCTGCTTCCTTTTCAGTCCATGCTGCTGCTGCTGTTGCTCTTGGTGTTGGTGTGTGTGCGTGTGTGTTTGTGTTTGGACCTGAAGAGCCTTTCCCAATTTTAGTAATCCTTTCATAAGCTATCCCAGGCTGTTTGGCAGCGAGGGAGCGTGGCGACTTTGGCAGGCTGTTTTGTTTTCGTTACCCGGCAGCTAGGAATAACTCAGGAGCCCAGGAAGAGGCATAAATTAAATAAATAAATGGGGGGGACTCGGTGGCCCTGGACTTCTTCATTTGCTAAATGGAAAACCCATAGTGAAGAATTTGGGGTACGGTTGCCTGCCTGGGAAGCTTATTTCCTTGCAAAATAGTCAAAGGCTCCCCCATTTGAGTCAAGTTGCAAAATTATGTTTTGTGCGCATGTTGCAGCCACGGTGCAGGTTTTAAAGAACGGGGACAGGAGCAGGGAAGGGGGAACAGCAATAGCCAATGTCTCTGGGAGAGTCAGGGGTCACTGAGGCTGCTGCCTGGCTGTAGGACCCTTGTCTCCAGTGCCTTGTCTCCTTTTTCTACTCCACTCCTCACATTTTGGGGAGCGGGCAGCTCTTAGGGCTGGAGGGCTCCTGGGGTTGGGGCAGCCAAGGCCCTGGGGAGGGCAAGCAGAATTGGCTTGTTCCTTGGGGAAGTTTGGGGGGGGGGGCTCCAGCTTCCAGCAGGGTCTAAAAATAAAAGCTCTTTGGCGTCATCTCTGAATGCGCCTTCTAATTATGTCAGAGCAGTGACTGACAAGGGCTGATTGCTCCTGTCGCTGGTCCTAGGAAGCAAAGTGAGGTCCCTGAAGATCGGGGGGGGGGGGGGGGAGGGAGGGGGAAAATCCATTCACATGTTTCTCCCTTGGAGGAATTAAGTCAACAAGACCTTAGAGTTGAAGGGAGAACATGCCCCTTCCATCCTAATTTAGCCTATTAATCAGAGAATGCCCACCTTGGGGGAGGGGTGGTGGTGGAAACATTCTGGCCACAAAGTGGGAGCCTTATATTAGTCGACGGCCCTCCCCTCCCTTTACCCCTCCCCTCTTTTAGCTGAGCTCTCTCTCCCCTTGGTCAGGGGCTGCTGCTGAACTTTTATTAAAAGCCAACAGCTGTAGGGCAGCTGCTCAAACAGCATCCAGAAATTGCTGCCCCAGACCTTGACCTTCCTCCCGGCGTTCTGCCCCCACGCCTGCCCTGAAAATCTGAGGGAAGCAACCCCCCCCTCGTTTTTAACAGGCGGCTGGGAGGAGGGCCAGGGCTGGTCTTTCTGTGGGGGCTGCTTTCCTCCACCTCTGATTTTGGGGCTGAGTCCTTTTCATGGACGATTTGGATCGGGGTGCCTGACAGAGGTGAGAGCCCGCCCCCCTAGGAGAGTAGGAAGGAGAGAACGTTTCTGCAGGTGCTCCAGCTTGTCTTCTGGATGCCTCTTCAAGGCACAAGGTCTCCGAGGCTTTTCAACTAACTGAAAGACGATAGGAACGTGTTAAAAAAAAAAAAGAACTTCAGATGGAGGGATTCCTTCCTTGCATCCGGGCAAATGTAGAAGGAGGAGAACTCTGACCTGGCTTTTTTGGGAATTGAGCAGAGATTGTCATGCAAGACCACCTGGATCCCCAAGTTGAGCAGGAAAACGAGGGTTGCACAAACGCCTGGGATGGCGAGCGTCCCCTTCAATTAACCTGGGCCGGACCGGTGGCTTGGTCCTTGCAGAACCTGGTCCTCCTGAGAGCCTGACTGTGCTTAGACCCTCATGATCAGCCTCCCCTGTCCGAGGTGGCCATGGGGTGGAGTGCCCCATAGTGTTTAATCTCGACCCCAGTGTTACAAACCTAATGAGAGAGATCAGCCAAGTGATACACAACTATTTGTCTGAAATGGTACAGGGTCTTCTGCTTGGGCAGAGGGTTGGACTAGGACAGGGGCAAGGTGGCAAGGTCATAAAATGGAGCAAAACTCACTTAGCAACATACATTTTGGGCTCTATTACGGTCAGATGTCAAGGACTTACCTGTATTAACCTGTTCAGGATTTCTTGGGACCACAGACCCCCTAAGTGGCAGCCAGAATGCCCGAAGAAGGCGTAATCCCCACTCCTCTAGAGCGGGTCCCATCTGTCAGGTTGATCTAGTCCAGGGGTAGGCAACCTTGGCTCTTTTATGACTTGTGGACTTCCAACTCCCAGAATTCCTGAGCCAGCCATGCTGAGGGGAAAGGGAGAGGTTTCCAAGCTGAGCCAGGCTGGCTCAGGAATTCTGGGAGTTGAAGTCCACGAGTCATAAAAGAGCCAAGGTTGCCTACCCCTGACCTAGGAAGACCTCCAAGGTCCCTTCCAAATTTTGCTAGATGTGCAGCCATCCCAGGAGTTTGTGCATTCCTCATTTTCCTGCCTGTGCAGCCTGGGGGGTCAAGGGCCACAGCAGGTTGAACTCCCAAAACGGGCCGGAGCAGGGCCAGGTTTTGAGGGCAGAATTGAGGTGGGGGCCCTGCTTCTGCCCCTGGATCTTGAGGACTGTGGGCAGGCCAAGCCTGTGACTCTTCTTGCTGCAGGTCCAAGCAGCATCTCTGCTCCCTGTGGCCTTCGCTGATGGTTCTTCCGTTTGCTTCTCTTTCAGGACTCAAAACGGGTGGTGGTCCCTCTGGACCTTCTGGAAGCACCTTCCACTACACCTTCCATGGAGACCCTCACGCCACCTTCGCCTCCTTCTTTGGGGGCTCCAACCCATTCGACATCTTCTTCAGCAGTAGCCGATCCAGGGTCTTCAACGGCTTTGACCACGAGGACAGCATGGATGTGGACGACGATAGCGACGATCCCTTCAGTGCTTTCAGCCGTTTTGGGTTCAATGGCCTCAACGGGGTCCATCGGCGGCACCCGGAGCCCATCCACATGCGCCGGAAGGTGCAGGATCCCCCCGTGATCCACGAGCTCAAGGTTTCTCTGGAGGAAATCTACCACGGTGCCACAAAGCGGATGAAGATCACCCGCCGGCGGCTGAACCCGGACGGGCGAACGATGCGGAGCGAGGACAAGATCCTGAACATCATCATCAAGCGAGGATGGAAGGAAGGCACCAAGATCACCTTCCCCAAGGAAGGAGATGCCACCCCTGACAACATCCCGGCCGACATCGTCTTCATCCTGAAGGACAAGCCACACACTCATTTCCGTCGGGACGGGACAAACATCATCTACATGGCCATGATCAGTCTTAAAGAGGTGGGTTCTTGGTTTGAGACTTGGGGGGGACCTCTCTCTTGGACACGGGGCGCTGAGGCCAAGTTGTGAGGCAGATGGGCAGTTAAGAAGTTTGATATATGAATAAATAAGTTGCCGGAACTCATGCAAGTTGAGGAGGGCTGAGGTTGGGGGCAACTGACTCTCTCCTTTGGCTTTCCTGTGCCTTAGTTTCTTCGTACATCTCCTACATCACATAGGAGGAAGAGCAGGCAAAGAAGCAAAGTAGGGGTACATGGAGGGACTAGTGCCCCCCGGGACCAGAGAACTGGTTGTTCAGAAGATCTGTCTTGGCCACATTAGAGAACATCGCTGACTTTTCCCCAATATTTTAGAAGAAGTTAGCTTTCTCTCTCTCTCTCTCTCTCTCTCTC
>NW_015390546.1:76756-97310 GCF_001527695.2 Protobothrops mucrosquamatus | reverse complement strand
CACACACACACACACACACACACACACACACACACACATACACACACCGGGGACACTGCAGCCGTCATAAATACCAGTCAGTTGCCAAGCGTCCGAAATTTTGATCACGTGACCATGGGGGGTGCTGCTGCCACGGTCACAAGGGTGAAAAATGGTCCTTTTTTTTCAGTGCCATACTCATTTTGAATGGCCGCTAAACGAATGGTTGTAAGTTGAGGACTATCTGTAGGAAACGTACCCAGAGGAACAAATTCTGCTTTATTGAAAAGTTATATTAACGTCGTCTGAAAGTATATTTCTCCCGCTTCGCACACACACACACGCACACACACACACACCGCCTTTACAATCCAAGAAACCAGGAGGGCTTCTTCTGAGATCTTTGCCAGGCTCCATTTCTCCTGCTGGGCTCAGCTGCCTCTTATCTGACTGTTATCCTGGCTTAGCACTGCGGGCTTCTTCAGCTGACTGCCGGCTGCCAGCAGTTTGGCAGTTCGATCCTGACCAGCTCAAGGTTGACTCAGCCTTTCATCCTTCCAAGTTCGGTAAAATGAGGACCCAGATTGTTGGGGGCAAATATGCTGACTCTGTAAACTGCTTAGGGAGGGCTGTAAAGCACTGTGAAGCGGTATATAAGTCTAAGTGCGGAAGGAAGGAAGGAAGGAGCTACGTAATGGTTAGAATGCAGCATTGCAGGCAAACTCTGCCCACAGCCATCAGTTTGATCCTGACTGGCTCAAGGTTGACTCAGCCTTTCGTCCTTCCGAGTTCGGTAAAATGAGGACCCAGATTGTTGGGGGAAAATATGCTGACTCTGTAACCCGCTTAGGGAGGGCTGTAAAGCACTGTGAAGCGGTATATAAGTCTAAGTGCGGAAGGAGGGAAGGAAGGAAGGGAGGGAGGGAGGGAGGGAGGGAGGGAAATTTGGGGCAAATAGGCTGACTCTGTAAACCTCTTAGAGAGGGCTGTAAAGCACTGTGAAGCGGTATATAAGTCTAAGTGTGGAAGGAAGGAAGGAAGGAGCTACGTAATGGTTAGAATGCAGCATTGCAGGCAAACTCTGCCCACAGCCATCAGTTCGATCCTGACTGGCTTAAGGTTGAGTCAATCTTCCGTCCTTCTGAGGTCAGTAAAATGAGGACCCAGATTGTTGGGAGCAATAGGCTGACTCTGTACCTGCTTAGAGAGGGCTGGAAAGCATGTGAAGCGGTATATAAGTCTAAGTGTTATTGGGAAGGAAGGAAGGAAGGAAGGAAGGAAGGAAGGAAGGAAGGAAGGAAGGAAGGAAGGAGCTGCGCAATGGTTAGAATGCAGCATTGCAGGCAAACTTTGCCCACAGCCATGAGTTCGATCCTGACTGGCTCACGGTTGACTCAGTCTTCCGTCCTTCCGAGGTCGGTAAAATGAGGACTCAGATTGTTGGGGGCAATGGGCTGACTCTGTAAACTGCTTAGAGAGGGCTGGAAAACACTGTGAAGCGGTATATAAGTCTAAGGGCTATTGCTGTTCTGTTCTTTTCTGGGTCTCTCGAGGCATTCCTACATTCCACTTCAATTATACGGGATTGACAATCTTAAATTATTTTCAACCTTTCAAGCCTATTAAAACTCTTCTTCAGGCCACCGAGTCAAATGCCAGCTCCCAAATTGCTCCTCATATTACAAGCCCTTCCCGGACAGTTTTCGTTTTAAACATATGGGGAAAGAAAACCCCTCCAGGAGCCCAATGTGGATATTCCTTAATATAGGTAGCCTTCTACTTACAACAGTTCATTTAGTGACTGTTGGAAGTGACAACGGCGCTGAAAAAAAATGACTTACATTTTTCACACTTGCGACCGTTGCGGCCTCCCCGGGGTCAAAAGGATCAAAATTCGGATGCTGGGCCAGTGACTCATCTTTATGACGGTTACCATGTCCCGGGGTCACGTGATCCCCTTTTGCGACCTTCTGACACGCAAAGTCAACAGAGAAGCCAGAGTCGCTTAACACCGATGTTACCAACTTAACAACTTCAGTAATTCGTTTAATGACGGTGGCAAGAAATGTCATAAAATAAGGCAAAATTCCCCTGTCTTGCTTAGCGACAGAACTGTTGGGTTCAATTGTGGTCATAAGTCGAGGACTAGTTTAATGAAGAGAAGGATGAGGGGGGACATGATAGCAGTGTTCCAACATCTCAGG
The DNA here is from genome assembly GCF_001527695.2 of Protobothrops mucrosquamatus. Classification (NCBI taxonomy): domain Eukaryota; kingdom Metazoa; phylum Chordata; class Lepidosauria; order Squamata; family Viperidae; genus Protobothrops; species Protobothrops mucrosquamatus. The sequence goes on along the minus strand of NW_015390546.1, from coordinate 95,127 downwards.
GGCTGCCCCAAAGAAGAGGGAGTCAAGCTGTTCTCCAAAGCGCCTGAAGGCAGGACAAGAAGCAATGGATGGAAACTAATCAAGGAGAGAAGCAACCTAGAACTAAGGAGAAACTTCCTGACAGTTAGAACAATTAACCAGTGGAACAACCTGCCTCCAGAAGAGGTGAATGCTCCAAAACTGGAAGTTTTTAAGAAGAGACTGGACAGACATTTGTCCGAAATGGTATAGGGTTTCCTGTCTGAGCAGGAGGTTGGACTAGATGACCTCCAAAATCCTTCCAACTTTATTATTATTACTATTATTATTACTATTATTATTACTATTATTATTACTATTATTATTATTATTCATTATCTGTATTCAGTAGCAATTGGGAGGATATTTCAGCAAGAGGCCTTGCTAACAATTCAAGGAAAAGAATTTATTTTGTGAGGTTCCCTTTTTCAGTAACAGCTAGAATCTGTCCTGTTTCACTGTTCATGCCCTGAACGCATCTATAAAATGTTACTGCCTGCCAAAAATAGGGAACAAAGACAGGAAAAATGGACTGAAAGTCCTACCTAATCTGTCTTCAGTGATACCACAGCAGCCTTTGACAGGCGAAAATATAATACAGTAAACCAGCGAGAGTTGCATGATTGCAGCAGTATAAATATCAAATAAATCAACGCATAAAATAATTTTTAAAAGACATCCATCTCTGATGTCAAGTCATGCTGACTAGGGAATTCTCAGAACTAGACTTCCAATGCATCTAGAAGGAGTGGAATGGAGTGGAATGGAAGGGAAACTGATCAAAGAGAGAAGCAACCTGGAATTGAGGAGACACTTCCTAACAGCGAGGACAATTAACTAGTGGAACAGCTTGCTCTCAGACATTGTGGGTGCTTCATCCCTGGAGGCTTTTAAGAAGAGGGTGGACAGTCATTTGTCTGAGATGCTATAGGATCTCCTGCTTGAGCAGGGGGTTGGACTAGAAGACCTCCAAGGTCCCTTCCAGCTCTATTCTGATTTTGATTCTGAAGGAATGGAATGGAATGGAATGGAATAGAATAGAATAGAATAGAATAGAATAGAATAGAATAGAATAGAATAGAATAGAATATGGAAAGGAAAGGAAGGGAAGGTAGCATAATGGAACAGAACAGAACAGAACAGAATAGAGAATGGAATGGAAGAGAAGAGACGGGAAGGGAAGGGAAGGGAGCATAATGGAACAGAACAGAATAGAGAATGGAATGGACTAGACTAGACTAGACTAGACTAGACTAGACTAGACTAGAATAGAATAGAATAGAATAGAATAGAATAGAATAGAAAATGGAAAGGAATGGAAGGGAAGGGAAGGGAAGGGAAGGGAAGGGAGCAGAATGGAACAGAACAGAATAGAGAATGGAATGGACTAGACTAGACTAGACTAGACTAGACTAGACTAGACTAGAATAGAATAGAATAGAATAGACTAGACTAGAATAGAATAGAATAGAAAATGGAAAGGAAGGGAAGGGAAGGGAGCAGAATGGAACAGAACAGAACAGAACAGAATAGAGAATGGACTGGACTGGACTGGACTGGACTGGACTGGAATGGAATGGAATGGAATGGAATGGAATGGAAGAGAAGGGAAGGGAGCAGAATAGAATGGAATGGAATGGAACGGACGAGAAGAGAAGAGAAGAATAAGGGTTGAAGGGATCTTGAAGATGTTCTAGTAACCATCCTCCTGCCAATGGTAAGAAACTTCATTATCATCCTAGACAAATGGTTGTCCAATCTTTCTTTTAAAAACTCCAGTGATGGAGCACCCACAATTTCTGGAGGCAAGCTGTTATATCGATTAATCCTTCTCACTGTCAGGAAATTTCTACTTAGTTGTTGACTGGATCTCGCTTTAATGATCTTCCGCCTGTTACCTCTTGTCCTGCCCTGGGGTGCTTTGGAGAATAGATCGACTCCCTCTTCTCTGTGATAGCCCTCAAATATTGGAAGACTGCTATCCTGACACCCCTAATCTTCCTTTTTCGTTAGGCTTACGCATATCTAATTCCCTTCATCGTTCACGCATGGTTTAACCTCTAGGCCCTTTATCATCTTTGTTGCTCTTTTTTGCACATTTTTAGGGGCTCAGCATTGTTTTTGTATCACGGCGAGCAGAATTGTATACAATATTCCAGTAGGATGGACCGGAATATCAAAACAGCCCTTAACCAGTAAAAAAATTAATCCCTTTCTACCATGCAATCAATGCATTTCCCTTTTTTTCCTTTTTTTTAAATGCAGGGATGCTATTAACCACGAGAAAGAATGAGAGAGCTAGTTATTAAATGCGAATGATGTACTTTCTATGCAAGGCAGGGGACAATGTAACGTTGAATTGTAGCGTGGTCATTATATTTATTTTAAACATCAGTGGAATTACCCCTCAAAGAACAAGACTCATTAGAAGCGATGGCCAAATTATTCTCTCTCTAACTTCTTTTGTTTCTCTCTTCCATATTATGTCTGTCCTCCAGAAATTTGGAAATTCTGTTGAATGTTAACAGCAGGACAGAATAATTTGATGGGGCTTGTCTTGTTCCCAAAGATGGCTCCTATAAAAATAACTTCGGCTAGTTTTCCACCCTGATCTCTTTCTGGACTGCGATGTGTTTTTCAGTTGCACAGTTCGTTGTCCTTGTAAATGTAACACCCCCAACTGAGACTAAGCTTCGTTCTTGCACAGAATAATCTCACCTTGCATCAGGGATCTCAGTTCTAAGTCAGAACATCTTGTAACATTCCTATGACTAAAGCATACTTGGTTCCAGTTCTAGTTTTTTGTTTTTTGTTTTGTTTTAAATGGGGAGAAAAGAAAGGAAGGATGAGAAGAAATAAATACAGTAGTAAAATCTCCAAACCATGATTTTATTTATTTTTTTTATTTTATTTATTTTATTTAATTTATATGCCGCCCTTCTCCCGACAGGGACTCAGGGCGGCGCACAACATATTTAAAACCAGAACATATATACAATCCCCCCCTTAAAACCGAATTAAACCGAATTTTAATGTTGCATCTTCCGAATATTTAAAACCCAATGTAAAATCATCTGAGCTTGGACATTAGTGCCTTAAGTGAGGATTTGTGTTGATTTTTTTTTAATGATCCATTTATTTGTTTTCTTGACTATGTATCCTACTTCTTCAAAGTCCATCTTTCATTGGGGTGTCCCAGGAAAAAAAAATATCCTTGCACAAATTTAATCTTTTTGTGTGTAATCACCCCAGGAATTAAATATCTAAGTTAAGTCCTTGACTTAACACAAAAATTGAGACCAAATTTTCTGTTGCTAAGCAAGACAGTTGTTAAGTGAATTTTGCCCCATGGTGCGAACTTTCTTGCCACAGTTGTTTTGTGAATCAGTGCAGTTGTGAAGTTAGTAACACGGTTCTTAAGTGAATTTGGCTTCTCCACTGACTTTGCTTGTCAGAAAGTCGCAAAAGGGGATTGCGGGATCCCGGGACACTGCGACCGTCATAAATACATACATGAATAGAATAGAGTAGAGCTGGAAGGGACCTTGGAGGTCTTCTAGTCCAGCCCCTGCTTAAGCAGGAGAACCTGTACCATCTCAGACAGGTGATTGTCTAGTCTCTTCTTAAAAATCTCCAGTGATGGAGCGCCCATGATTTCTGTGGGGTAAGCTGTTCCACTGGTTGATTGTCCTCACTGTCAGGAAGTTTCTCCTTAATTCCAGGTTGCTCTCTCTCTTCTTTGTGGCAACCCCTGAGATATTGGAACACTGCTATCATGTCACCCCTAGTCCTTCTTTTCATTAAACTAGACATTCCCAATTCCAGCAACCGTTCCTTATATGTTTTAGCCTCCAGTCCCCTGATCATCTTTGTTGCTCTTCTCTGTACTCTTTCTAGAGCAGACATGTCAAACACAAGGCCCGGGGGGGCGGATGCAGCCCGCGAAGTGGTTTCATGTGGCCCGCGAAGCCATCCTGGAAACAGTGAGGGAACGGCCCCCGCTGCCTTGGCCCTGGCCTAGGCCGGCGGGAGCCAATGTACAATTTTGTGGTGGCCATCTTGGTACTTGCCCCGGTGGACCATGCCTTGGCACTTGCTCCGTTCCCACCCCGTTCTGCCAGAGACCCTCAGATCTGTCCCACTCCTGCCCAGGCCGCCATAGGCACCCTTGACGCGAATTATATAGAACTGGCCACACCCACCCAATAGGCCACACCCATTCCATCCACGCCCACCCAGTAGGCTTCACCCACTCTGGCCACACCCACCCGGCCCCCCAAGGGCAACTGCAATGCTGATGTGGCCCTCAGTGAAATTGAGTTTGACACCCCTGTTCTAGAGTCTCAACATCTTTTTTACATCGTGGTGACCAAAACTGGGTGCAGCATTCCAAGTGTGGCCTTACCAAGGCATTGTAAAGTGGTATTAATACTTCACGTGATCTTGATTCTATCCCTCTGTTAATGCAGCCCAGCACTGTGATGGCTTTTTTGGCAGCTGCAGCACACTGCTGGCTCATATTTAAGTGATTGTTCACTAGGACTCTGAGATCCCTTGGACCAAAATGAGAAAATTACACAAAGGCCAGATCAATAAGTGAACCCAAACGTACCGCCCGTATCCATTTTGTCCTCTTGCACAATCCCTTAGTTTTGCTGAAAAGAAGACAATCCAAAACTGTGGTCTTGTTTATGAGATGCAAGACAAAGCACAAAGATTTATCCGGGTCTACGGATAGGCCCCTGGTTGATTTGCAGTACATTTATACTGAGATTTGTTTTCCTTCCCGCTACGCAATGTAGCACCGATAAAATAATTTTTCATGCTCCGTTTTATATGACTGAAATGAAGAATGGCTGGGGAAATAGATATAGATTTTTGGATGGAAGAGCCATAAACTCCATTCAGTTTTGCTATTTAAAAAGAAATACTAGATTCAGAATGCTTTAACTCTAGGTATGTATTTTATTTGCAATTGACTCCGGTTGATAGATGTTGGAGGTGCCGTAAGAAAGGAAGGAGATGTCTCAGGTGTCAAGTTTGTGTCTTTCTGATACAAGTACAGTTTGATACATTGCAAGTCAAGCTCTACGACTAGGTGTTTATGCAATACACAAAAAAAATCATATCTATATAAGAATACCAAAACAGCATTGCCAGCAAAGGCATCCAGGATCTGACAAGATTATGTCAAAATGATGAAACGTGTGTTATGACATCCTGATGCAGGCTTGCTGCTTATATCCTTGCATAAAATGCCAGATGCATTTTACAAAAGGAATGTCAGACTACCGAGTAAACCAGATAGTAAACATGGGATAACTCTACTTTATCGTAAGGCTACATTAAAAGGGTCCGTAAGATTATCTGCGACACTACACATCCTCTTCACAACCTGTTTTCCTTGTTACCTTCTGGGAGGAGGGAACTTCGTGGTATCCGAAGCAAAACATCCAGATTCAGCCAGAGTTTCATTCCATACAGCATTAACCTTGCGAACTCTCAAGCTTCCTCCTTCCGTTATATATTCAAGATGGACAATATTTAATATTTATTTGCTACGTATATGTAGGGATGTGGGTCTATACATACGTTGTTCATAGTATGTTTAGGTGTGTGTCATGTATATGTTTCACTTTGAGAGCAGGCGACTAAATTTCATTTTTGATGTGTGCCATTGTGCCCACAGTATAAAAATGACAATAAAGGTTATCTTATCTTATCTTATCTTATCTTATCTTATCTTATCTTATCTTATCTTATCTTATCTTATCTCATCTCATCTCATCTCATCTCATCTCATCTCATCTCATCTTAGCTCTTAGCTCTTAGCTCTTAGCTCTTAGCTCTTAGCTCTTATCTTATCTAAGTCTGAAAGTACAAGTCTCTTTTTACAGCCTGATAAGTTACAGGTGGATCTATGGAGATTCTCATTCATCCAGGTCATAGTTATCCCAAAGGTGCTTTTTTTCAGGACACAACTGGACTTTCTTGTTTTTCTTTAAAGATGTTTCCCTTCTCATCCAAGAGGATTCTTGGATGAGAAGCGAAACGTCTTCAATGAAAAACAAGAAAATCTAAGTTGCCTCCTGATAAAATCACCTTCGGGATTGCATGTGGTTCCTACCTTAACACAACAGAATAGAATAGAACAGAGTTGGAAGAGATTGGGGAGGTCAACTAATCTAAACCACCGGGATAACCCCTGAGCAGTGGTGGGATTCAAATATGTGAACAACCGGTTCTCTGTGTGGATGCTGCTTCCGGAAGTCCATTCTGGGCCTGGCCGACAAAAAATTAGCTACCGGTTCTGCCGAAGTGGTGCGAACCGGCTGAATCCCACCGCTGCCCCTGAACCATTTCAGACAAATGGTTGTCCAGTCTCTTCTTAAAAACCTCCGGGGTTGGAGCACCCACAACTTCTGGAGGCAAGTCGTTCCACTAATTAATTGTTCTCTGCCCATTATGCAAGGGTAGGCTCCTGCCCCTTTTATCCGATTGTTCCCTAAGCCTCATTTCTTCCCCTCGGTCTCCTGAGGTCTTTCCCATATGCCGTGACAAGGGATGAAATTTGCATTGTGTTCTTGCAATGTACACTTTGTCAATTCCACCATCTCCAGCCCCTTTCCACATTGTTGTTGAATCAGACCATGGGTTCGCCGAGACCAGCATTCTATCTGACCAACCAGAATGATCCAGGAAGCTTGCAAATGTGGCCTACAGGAGGATGTTCAAAGCATGCTTCTTGCAATTCCAGAAGTAGCAAGCTAGGATAACAAGCATTGGCCCGGCCCTAAATTGGTAGCCACCATCGTGCCTGGAGAGCAGCATATTTCACGATTTCATGATTGACAGCTATCTCCTTCTTCCACGTGGTCAGCCGAGAAGGGTAACGTGGAAGAGACAAAAAACTCAATGTGATGGATGCCCTGCTCTATTTTCCCAGGGCACGTTAAAAATCCCATAGTTGTGATCCCTATGTTTCCTTGTTTAAGAGCCGTGGTGGCGCAGTGGTTAATATTGCAGGTAACTCTGCCCATAGCCTGGCGTTTGATCCCGACTGGCTCAAGGTTGACTCAGCCTTCCATCCTTCTGAGGTCAGTAAAATGAGGACCCAGATTGTTGGGGGCAGATATGCTGACTCTGTAAACTGTTTAGAGGGGGTTGTAAAGCACTGTGAAGCAGTATATAAGTGCTATTGCTCTTTCTTTCTTTCTTTCTTTCTCTTTCTTTCTTTCTTTCTTTCCTTCCTTCCTTCCTTCCTTCCTTCCTTCCTTCCTTCCTTCCTTCCTTCCTTCCTTCCTTCCTTCCTTCTTTCTTTCTTTCTTTCTTTCTTTCTCTCCTTCCTTCCTGTGGCACAGTGGTTGAAATGCAGTATTGCAGGCTAACTCACTGCTCACTGCCAGGAATTTGATCCTGACCGGCTCACGGTTGACTCAGCCTTCCATCCTTCTGAGGTCAGTAAAATGAGGACCCAGATTGTTTGGGACAAATATGCTGACTCTGTAAACTGCTTAGAGGGGGTTGTAAAGTATTGTGAAGCTGTATATAAATGCTATTGCTCTTTCTTTCTTTCTTTCTTTCTTTCTTTCTTTCTTTCTTTCTTTCTTTCTTTCGTTCTTTCTTTCCTTCCTTCCTTCCTTCCTTCCTTCCTTCCTTCTTTCTTTCTTTCTTTCTTTCTTTCTTTCTTTCTTTCTCTCCTTCCTTCCTTTCTTTCCTTCCTTCCTGTGGCACAGTGGTTGAAATGCAGTATTGCAGGCTAACTCACTGCTCACTGCCAGGAGTTCGATCCTGACCGGCTCACAGTTGACTCAGCCTTCCATCTTTCCGAGGTCGGTAAAATGACGACCCAGATTGTTGGGGGAGAGGGGGAGTCAATATGCTGACTCTGTAAACCGCTTAGAGAGAGCTGTAAAGCACTATGGTGCAGTATATAAGTCTAAGTGCTATTGCTATTGCTAATGGGAATTTGGGGTCCATTGTGGTTTTACTTCCCCCACTATTCCAGAGCTCCTATCCTTAGTCAAAGTCAAATTGAGAGGCCAAACAATGGAGAGCAATCTTGGTTAGCTGCGCTATTTTATTTGTGCGTTACATTTTTCGTTCGGCCAATAAATGCTTTCTGGATGGATTACAAGCTAAAAGAATGAAAGAGAGAGAGAGAGAGAGAGAGAGAGAGAGAGAGAGAGAGAGAGAGAGAGAGAGAGAGAGAGAGAGAAAGAACAATGAGAGTGAAGCAAAATAACCGGCACAGGGGAAGGAGTTCTGGATGCTCCAATTTGGGCAGGCAGTTATTTCAGCTAAATGGCACCGTGCTGTTCGATGCAAATTAGTTCCCCCATATTGAGAACGACTGGATTCTATTACCCGCTTTTACTCGCTTCTCGCCATTTGCGCCATCAAGGAAATCATTGCCGTAGAAAGCTTCCCGTGTCCGCCTGTAACATCTGGTCAACGTAGCCATGCTGATTTGAACATAAGAGGACAGAAAGAAGAAGAAAAAAAACCAACCCTTTTTGCAATGTTTGGGAATCATCCAGGCCATTAGTACGGCTATAAGGAGGCTGTGAGAGTCGCACAATGGATTACACCAGCATGATCCCAAAAAAGCAGAAGCTTTTTTTTTTACATCCTAAACCTTGCATGGGTCTGAATTTAGAAGGATGGAAAAGTTCTTTTGAAGTAGCTCGTAGGGGACAACTCTTCTCCAGTATTCGTTGAAGCAATTTGCGCGGTTTAAGTCAGCCAATTCAGGTACAGCATGATATCTTTAATGGACGCTATCAGAGGCAGCTCTTCACATGTTCCCTGTGAATTAGGATGGAGGAGACTGTACAGAGCCCAGTTTAATAGGGCTGTCACACTACGTCCGTGAAGTGGTTATAATAAGGGTCTTATTGTCTCAACCTTCCCCAGAAGATCAGGTTGGGGAACGAGTTCGTTCTATCGGATATGGTCCCCATCTGTTGGAACCGAGAAAATACTGAGACCCTCTATTATTATTATTATTATTATTATTATTATTATTATTATTATTATTATTATTATTATTATTATTAGTTGGAAGGTACCTTGGAGGTCATCTAGTCCAACCTCCTGCTCAGGCAGGAAACCCTATACCATTTCGGACAAATGGCTGTCCAGTTTCTTCTTAAAAACTTCCAGTGTTGGAGCATTCACCGCTTCTGGAGGCAGCTTGTTCTTCTGGTTAATTGTTCTAACTGTCAGGAAGTTTCTCCTTAGTTCTAGGTTGCTTCTCTCTTTGTACAGTTTCCATCCGTTGCTTCTTGTTCTGCCTTCAGGCGCCTTGGAGTATAGCTTGACTCCCTCTTCTTTGTGGCAGCTCCTGAGATACTGGAACACTGCTATCATGTCCCCCCTCGTCCTTCTCTTCGTTAAACTAGACATACCCAATTCCAGCAACCGTTCCCCATATGTCTTAGCCTCCAGTCCCCTAATCATCTTTGTTGCTCTTCTCTGTACTCTTTCTAGAGTCTCTACATCTTTTTTACATCGTGGTGACCAAAACTGGATGCAGTATTTCAAGTGTGGCCTTACCAAGGCATTGTAAAGTGGTATTAATACTTCACGTGATCTTGATTCTATCCCTCTGTTAATGCAGCCTAGCACTGTGTTGGCTTTTTTGGCAGCTGCAGCACACTGCTGGCTCATATTTAAATGATTGTCCACTAGGACTCCAAGGTCCCTCTCACAGTTACTACTATTGAGCAAGGTACCCCCTATACTATACCTGTACATTTGGTTTTTCTTGAAGTCCACGAGTCATAAAAGAGCCAAGGTTGCCTACCCCTGGCCTATACCATTTCAGACAAGTGGCTGTGCAGTTTCTTCTTAAAAGCCTCCAGCGATGTGGATGCTCAAGTTGCTGTTCCACTGGTTAATTGTTTTCACTGTTACAAAATTTCTCCTTAGTTCTAGGTTGCTTCTCTCCTTGATTAGTTTCCATCCATTGTTTCTTGTCTTGTCTTCTGGTGCTTTGGAGAATAGCTTGACCCCCCTTTTCTTTGTGGCAGCCCCTGAGATACTGGAGCACTGCTATCATGTCCCCCCTCGTCCTTCTCTTCATTAAACTAGACACACACAATTCCTACAACCGTTCTTCATACGTTTTAGTCTCCAGTTCCCTAATCATCTTTGTTGCTTTTCTCTGCGCTGGTTCCTCCAACTTCTTTTGATGTCCTTCCGAATGACCCCACGCCAGGCTTGCTTAAATGGATCAGAATTATTTATTTATTTCACAGACTGCTATGCCCACCCATCTTAGAATTTCGACTTTGGACAGCTCACAATGATATAAAACTAACATCGTATACAAGGTTTTTGTTTTTGTTTTTTTTTTTTAAAAAAAAGACCAATGCAAACAGAAAAATATCAGTCATCTATGTAATCTATCTATATGAATCTGGACTGTGAGGTAGTTTTTGATTGATGCTGATTTTCTTTTTTAGCGGCAATAGATACAGCTATGTTGTGAAAAATATTTGCTCCCCTCAGATATTTTGAAGGGTTGTATTTGCATTCTGCTGAACATAATCAACTTTCCTTAAGGATAAATGTATCTCCTACTGAGATGTGATAAATAGATAGATAGATAGATAGATAGATAGATAGATAGATAGATAGATAGATAGATAGATAGATAGATAGATAGATAGATAGATGGATGGATGGATGGATGGATGGATGGATGGATGGATGGATGGATGGATGGATGGATGGATGGATGATAGATGGATGAACGGACGGATGATAGATAGATAGATAGATAGATAGATAGATAGATAGATAGATAGATAGATAGATGGATGGATGATAGATGGATGAACGGACAGATGATAGATAGATAGATAGATAGATAGATAGATAGATAGATAGATAGATAGATAGATAGATGATAGTATAAAACCCAATAAATAATGATCACCTAGAGAATAAATAGAAAACATTTAATAAATCAAACCTAGCTTTCGTCGGGTGCTCCTGACATTGTCAGGGTTTTAAAAAGGCAGTCCCTGGGAGAAGCTTACATACGATCTCTAATTGCCTGCATCCGGCTTCGAGATCGCGTAACCGGTCCCAGCTGGCCGTGCTCTTGCACTCCGAGTGCATCTCTTTCATCAGCGTGTGGTTCTTTCCCATCTCCTCTCCATACTCCACCGCGTATACCTCCATCATTGGCTCTGGGGCTGGGAAGGATCCCTTCAACTCCCTTACTGATAGATAGATAGATAGATAGATAGATAGATAGATAGATAGATAGATAGATAGATAGATAGATAGATAGATAGACAGATAGACAGATAGACAGACAGACAGACAGATACAGTGGTGGGATTCAAATATGTGAACAACCAGTTCTCTGTGTGGATGTCACTTCCGGAAGGCCATTCTGTGCCTGGGCAACAAAAAAATTAGCTACTGGTTCTGCCGAAGTAGTGTGAGCTGGCTGAATCCCACCACTGGGTAAGATAAATAGATAGATAGAAAAATAGATAGACAGACAGACAGACAGACAGATGATAGATAGATAGATAGGTAGGTAGGTAGGTAGGTAGGTAGGTAGGTAGGTAGGTAGGTAGGTAGGTAGATAGATAGATAGATAGATAGATAGATAGATAGATAGATAGATAGATAGATAGATAGATAGATAGATAGATAGATAGATAGATAGATAGATAGTCAAGGTTTTCAGTCATGTCTGACTCTAGGGGCGATACTCCCTCTTAGCCGAGGGAGCCAACATTGTCCAAAGACACTTCCGTGGTCATGTGGCCAGCATGACTATATGCCTAGGTGCACGGAACGCTGTTACCTTCCCACCGAAGTGGTACCTATTTATCTACTCGCATTCGCATGCTTTCAAACTGCTAGCTGGACAGGAGCTGGGACAAGTAACGGGAACTCATGGCATCATGCAGTGCTCGGGTCTCTTGTCAGAAGCCAGCTAGGTGTCATGGTTCCGACGGATGAAACTCTTCAAAGAACTTTGAGGCATTGTTTACCTTAAAGAATCTTTATTCGAGAAGCATAGCATCGGCACTAACATAGCCAAAGCCAAAATCTGAATTCCCCTTTCCTGAGCACATAGTGTCAAAGCACAATTCTCTCCTCTAATTTACAGTCATAAATCACATTCTCCAATTAGTTTGAAATGCAGGCTCTCCCTCCAGTTCTCCAGCCTGTCAATTCTTATCATCTCTTATTTCAAAAACCTTGATTCTCACACTGGTTACAGTATTGTTATGTCTAACTAAACTCCCATGCACATTCCTCCTCCTCTTCCCTCAGTATCATCTAATTCTAACTCTAATTCTAAGACTAAAACATAAGAAGGAAAATGGTTGCATCTCCATATGTTGTCAAAGTAAAAACATCCAGTGTTAGCAGCGTTGACACTAGGTTACAAAAATGGTGATCAGATGAACCCAGGACAGCGCAAGTGTCATAAATACGTGCTGGTTGCCAAGCATTTCAAATGTTGATCACGTGACTACAAGGATGCTGCAACGGTCATAAGTATGAAAACCGGTCAAAAGTCCATTTTTTTCAGCGCTGTTGTAACTTTGCACGGTCACTAAACAAAAAGCCTAGGATTTACCTGTGTTCACATTTTTTTAATTCTTTGGACATATTCGGTTCCTTTGAATATATAACAGTGGCATTTCCACGGGGTATAAATTCTCCTTGAAATATTTAGAATAAAAGGTTATTCCTTGTCAAGTGCCCACTTTTCCCCTGGACTGCACGATCAATGATTTGTAACACCATTTTGCTCAGTGGCTGCACATTTGACTCTAATTCCCTCCCCTCCTTCGCCAAGTTACTAACCTGCTACTTTCTTCTTGATTTAATCACAGGGATGATCTACTCCACTTAGGGACTATGGTGTTACAACGCTCCGTAGCAAATCAGATGTGTCACAGGAGAGAGGACGGTTCAAGGGAGATTTCTAAACAGAATGTTGACAGCCACTCTCTTAGAAATGGCTTTTTTTTTTTGGAGCCGTTTGAAAAACAAACATCTCCTTCCCTCGCGTCATATTTCAACATAATTCCATTTAAAAACGTGGGGATCTGCCTTCGATGGGCCCATTAAATAACTAATTAAGCTTTGCCCGTGAATTTCATGAATACTGATCCCAGTTCGCGTCAATCCTTTGATATTTGGGTTTTTATGGCTGAAAACAGTTTTGTTGAAAAAAATATTTATTGTTTAATAGGGGGAACAACCGAGCGACGCGCTCATCTCCTGTTTTCAGTGAAGGAAAAAGGTTCTTAAGTTTTTTTATCCCAAAGATGCTTTTTCAGGAGGCAACTGGACTTTCTTGTTTTCCTTTGAAAACGTTTCGCTTCTCATCCAAGAAGCTTCTTCAGCTCTGACCGGATGGTGGGGAATAGAAAGATTTATACTCCTTTCAGACAGCTGGTCATTTGCACTCTTTTTAGACAGTCGTTGAGGTTACCTGGAGCTTTATCTGTGTCTTCAGGCTCACCTGAATGGTGCAAATGGGTGTGGAGCCTTCTTCGTACAGCTGAAAAGACTGTGTTGTAGATGGGAGATAGATGGTGTCGGATTCCCCCCCTGTTAATAATAATAATAATAATAATAATAATAATAATAATAATAATAATAATAATAATAATAATAATAGTAAAGTTGGAAGGGACCTTGGAGGTCATCGAGTCCAACCCCCTGCTCAGGCAGGAACCCTATACCATTTCGGACAAATGGCTGTCCAGTCTCTTCCTAAAAACTTCCAGTGTTGGAGCATTCACCACTTCTGGAGGCAGGTAGTTTCACTGGTTAATTGTTCTAACTGTCAGGAAGTTTCTCCTTAGTTCTAGGCTGCTTTTCTCCTTGCTTAGTTTCCACCCGTTGCTTCTTGTCCTGCCTTCAGGCGCTTTGGAAAATAGCTTGACTCCCTCTTCTTTGGGGCAGCCCCTCTAACATTGGAACACTGCTATCATGTCCCCCCTCGTCCTTCTCTTCATTAAACTAGACATACCCAATTCCAGCAACCGTTCCTCATAGGTTTTAGCCTCCAGTCCCCTAATCATCTTTGTTGCTCTTCTCTGTACTCTTTCTAGAGTCTCAACATCTTTTTTACATCGTGGTGACCAAAACTGGATGCAGTATTCCAGGTGTGGCCTTACCAAGGCATTGTAAAGTGGTATTAACACTTCACGTGATCTTGATTCTATCCCTCTGTTAATGCAGCCCAGCACTGTGTTGGCCTTTTTGGCAGCTGCAGCACACTGCTGGCTCATATTTAAGTGATTGTCCACTAGGACTCCAAGGTCCCTCTCACAGTTACTACTAATGAGCAAGGTAGCCCCTATACTATACCTGTGCATTTGGTTTTTCTTGCCTAAATGTAGAACCTTGCTTTTTTCACCATTGAGAGAGGGCTGTTCAAGTTGGACACAGATGGCCTCTCTCAACAGAGGGGCAGGGATCCAACATCATCTATCTCCAGTCTACAACACAGACCTTTCAGCAGTTCCAAGAAGGCTCCACACCCATTTGCACTCCTTAGGTGACCTTGAGGACACAGGTAAACCTCCAGGGGGCCTCGACGACTCTCTAATATCTCTAATGGCTTAAAAGTAGTTAACAAGTAATTCTGAAGATATTAGAAAAGGAAGATATTGCAAATGTAAGAGTTCTTTAAAAGGCACCAATCACAATGGTATTCCTGTTATCTCCCAGTGCTCAAAACTCACTGGGGACCAGTCTCTTGTGGTTTCCTCACAGAGACCAATTTTTTGGAGTACACATGGGTGTTCTTCCAGCCTCTCCTTGTCCAGACAACTGCTATGCTTGCTAGCAATTCGTTCTTCGTCTCAGTGATTGACTCCACTTTTTGAAACACTATTTTCAGCACACACACACACCCATTAATTCCTTCAGATTTTTCTGTAAGAGTCTCAACCAGGAGAGGGGAATAAGTCTCCAAAGAGAAAAATGCATTTATTTATTTACTCTGTGTTACAGCTGGAGAAAGCTCTTTTTCCCGTTATGTGCCCAAGGCATTAAGAGTTTATCTTCCTTATTTGTTTTCCGTGCGTGTACAGTAGAAGATCACAAGATAAATGACCTACACATTTATCTATAAGCCTCAAATGTTTTGGCCATCCTTCAATGTTTCCCCTGCTAATTTAGCATAAGGTTTCCTGGCAAATGTCGTGATCTGGTTACCATCCACATCCATCCCGTAGCTCCATGTGCTCTTAGTAGGGAAGCTACCGGGGAACGTGGTTTAAAGAGGACCGTGGCTTATCTTGAACAGGGTCGACTTGAAATCTCTGCTTAGATTTCAAGAATAGACTGTTCTGTTTGTCGGTTAAGAATTCTGCTGACTTTAGGTTGAATCTCTCACTGGAAGAGAAGCAGTGGTCAAAATGACCCAACCTTTCGTTATAGGCAATACGAAGAGGGTCACTCCCCCTCCAAATGCATGCACACACGGAGAGACACACACACGTATGCCCTGTCACACACATGACAGGACATCCAGTCATGCTGAAAACTGGCAGGGAGAGAAAAATTGGCAACTAGTAACTTGAAACAGAACGAGCAGCTGAAGCCGAATTACATTTTCCTGTAACAACAGGGACAAAAGAGAGGGGGTGGGCTTTGATGTCAGCTCCCCCCCCTCTTAAATATGGTAGATGAATGGAGGTTTGTGTCTATGGAGATTCTTAGTCATCCAGGTCATGGTTGCCCCAAAGGTGCTTTTTGAACAGGCAACTGGGCTTCCTTTGTAATAATAAATTATTATTATTATTATTATTATTATTATTATTATTATTATTATTATTATTATTATTATTATTATTATTATTATTATTATTATTATTATTATTATTATTATTATTATTATTAGTTGGAAGGGACCTTGGAGGTCATCGAGTCCAACCTCCTGCTCAGGCAGGAACCCTACACCATTTCAGACAAATGGCTGTCCAGTCTCTTCTTTAAAACTTCCAGTGTTGGAGCATTCACCGCTTCTGGAGGCAGGTTGTTCCACTGGTTAATTGTTCTAATTGTCAGGAAATTCCTCCTTAGTTCTAGGTTGCTTCTCTCCTTGGTTAGTTTCCATCCGTTGCTTCTTGTCCTGCCTTCAGGCGCCTTGGAGAATAGCTTGACTCCCTCTTCTTTGGGGCAGCCCCTGAGATACTGGAAGACTGCTATCATGTCCCCCCTCGTCCTTCTCTTCGTTAAACTAGACATACCCAATTCCAGCAGCCTTTCCTTATATGTTTTAGCCTCCAGTCCCCTAATCATCTTTGTTGCTCTTCTCTGTACTCTTTCCAGAGTCTCAGCATCTTTTTTACATCATGGTGACCAAAACTGGATGCAGTATTCCAAGTGTGGCCTTACCAAGGCATTGTAAAGTGGTATTAATACTTCACGTGATCTTGAAGACGTTTCGCATCTCATCCCAGAAGCTTCTCCAGTTCTTGCAGAAGAACTGCAAGAACTGAAGAAGCTTCTCGGATGAGGAAAAACAAAGAAAGCCCCGTTGCTTATTCAAAAAGCCCCTTTAGGATGAACAGAGGCTTTTCATGACTAAAATGTTGACCTTATGCAACTTTCTTCTCTGAGTTTTGGGTTGCCTCAGTGTTGTCTGCCTCAGTGTTGTCTTTTTAGATCAGAGCTTCCCAGCTTTCCGGATTGACAGCCTGGAGGGAAAGGGAGGAGCGGGGAAATGTACATGTGTGTGTGCGTGAAACGGGTGCGTGCATGGCGGCGGTGCTAGTGCCCGCACGCATGCACTAGCGCTAGTGCTCGTGCACATGCGCAAGCACAAGCAGGCCGCACACACCCTCGGCAGCACTGGTGGCAGCGCTGCTGCCCGTGTGCATGCGCAAACGGGCCGCTAGCATCCACACGGCAGCACTAGCGTGAGCTGGGAGGCTGCACACACTCGCCAGCCATTCCCGCCAATAGACCACGAACCGGTACCGGGCCACGGCCTACAGGTTGGGGACCCCTGTTTTAGATGACCT
This sequence comes from Protobothrops mucrosquamatus, assembly GCF_001527695.2. Taxonomy (NCBI): domain Eukaryota; kingdom Metazoa; phylum Chordata; class Lepidosauria; order Squamata; family Viperidae; genus Protobothrops; species Protobothrops mucrosquamatus. The sequence goes on along the minus strand of NW_015390546.1, from coordinate 78,076 downwards.
TTTAAAGGCTTATGGATTTCTTTATTGCAGTTTTTTGCTGGGGTTTCACGTCCCCCCCTTTTTTTTTCAAGTTACTGTACTGCGAGATGTCTTGGTTATATTTCTCTTTAATTATCTGCGCCACCAAATCTACTGTATATCTGTGAGCTGCACAGCATTGTCCCCCCATGATTTGACATAAAGACTTTTTTTTTTTGAAGACTTGCAACCAAAGATTTTTCACGCTTTGATCTTCGGTATTTTGTCTGCTTAAAATCTCTGAGCTCAGAAATTTGTAACTGCAAAGGGATTGGGGAGCCAAGTTCTTGAAACTCACATTTGCTGAAGATGGATGGATGGATGGATGGATGGATGGATGGATGGATGGATGGATGGAATAGAGGAAGGGAGGGAGGGAGGGAGGGAGGGAGGAAGATGTGTATGTATTTCTACAGCACTTCCTGATTCTCAGAGTGCTTTAAAATATTCCCTTTGTACTCTTTGAAGCTGATTAATTTGCAGGATAATAATTTGCCAAAGGCTGCTTGCTGAGAAATGGAATTCAGGAATTTAGATATTTGACTCTAAGCCTGACAGCTATATATAACAAGACTGAAGGCAGAAGAAGAAAAGAAAGGCGAGGAACAAGTTAGATGGACAAGAGACTGTGTCCATTTTGGGGGGGTGGAAAAAAAAGCAAGCACTTCTCCATGCAGTCATCCAGAACTAAAACTCAACTCCTTGGCATCTTGCTAGTTAAATTTCAGCCAGCTCACCCTTCTCTATTTTATTTCAAAAAGCTTTTTGTAACTTAACACCCATCGATCTGGGAATGAAGGAAGAGAGAGAGAGAGAGAGAGAGAGAGAGAGAGAGAGAGAGAGATGGGTGTGTAAATGGGACAACTGGAGAGCAATCAGTGAGAACTGGGCAGAAAAAAACCAGCTTCCCAGGAGAAACAAAATGATTTGTTGAAGCCAAGCAGAAATAGATATATTTCTTTAAGGAGAAGGAAGGAAGCATAAGCAGAATTACCCTGAGATGCTCTGGGGGGTACCAGGGCAGGGAATTTAACCCAGTGCTCTCCCCCCAGGTGTGAATAATTCCTCCTCCTTGACTACATTACTCAAATAGAAAGGAATAAAAATAAGAGCCTTGCACGTCACATCCATCTCACCTACCTATCCTTTCTCTTTCGTCTTTTGGAGTTCCACTACAGGGCTGCCAGCCCAGAAGCGAGGAGTTAAATTTCAGACAGCCAGCAAAGCAGGAGGTGAGCTCCATGCTCTGCCAGTGAGCTGCCTGCAGCCCCTTTTATTCCCCCCCTCTCCAACACACACACA
>NW_015390546.1:72769-75686 GCF_001527695.2 Protobothrops mucrosquamatus | reverse complement strand
AAATAAGAGCCTTGCACGTCACATCCATCTCACCTACCTATCCTTTCTCTTTCGTCTTTTGGAGTTCCACTACAGGGCTGCCAGCCCAGAAGCGAGGAGTTAAATTTCAGACAGCCAGCAAAGCAGGAGGTGAGCTCCATGCTCTGCCAGTGAGCTGCCTGCAGCCCCTTTTATTCCCCCCCTCTCCAACACACACACAGACACACACTGAAACATGTAGTTTATGGTGTCACTCCTCCAGAACGTCAGACCAGGCGTTGAGCAGACGAGGTGTGAGCTGGATGCAAAGATGCTTCTTCACCCAACACCTCCTGTGGGCAGGACGTAAATATACCTGCTGGCTGAGTCTGTCTGAGATCCTTCCCCCCCCCCTTCTCCTGCCCTTTGGCTCTCCAACAGCTCCAACCCAAAGAGGCAAGAGCAGACCAAAAGCAGGGACACACACACACACACACTGTGAAAAGACCCCAGCCGTTTCCTCACAATTGCTTCCTGAGATTTGGTGGAAGTTTTATCGTCGGGAGGGTTGACGCTGGTCTGAAAACCTGGTGGAAGCTGGCGATGTTTGCTTCTATCTGGTACGCCAAGAAGCTGGGACGCCGGTTTGTCCACAATGCCAGGAAAGCAAAGGCTGAGAAGGTACGTTGTGGGGTGGGTTTTTTTGGTGTGTGTGTGTGTGTGTGTGAGAGAGAGAGAGAGAGATGCTTTTCCTTCCTGCCTCTGCAATCTCTCGGTTCTGGTCCAATTGTCCATCTGGACAAGTGTGGTGGGACTCTCTTCGTTGTTCTGTCTCTAGCTCTGCCGGGTTTCACGGCAAAGTCTTGCAAAAGATCATTTTGGGGTTTTTTTTGGGGGGGGGGGAAATGACTGAGAATCTCTCCCAGGTCTGAGCTGGTCAACTTGTTGCAGTGGCTGTACTACCGGGGTGGTGGTGGGTGGGGGGCTTAAAATACCTCTGATACTTTTTCAAAAAGGCATATTTGGGGGTCTGAGGAAGGAAGAAGGTTCTTGTAGACCCACCAACCCCCAAATGCCTCAATGCAGTATAGGTCTGTGAAGGCCAGTGTGGGGATGCTGGAAGCCAGCTTTCGCTGTTACTTGTTGCCATCGACCTCATGCTGGCTGGAGGCAGTTGAGCAAACCCTTTTATTTTTTATTTTACTTTTTAAAGGACCATTGTTTAGGCTCACCCATAAATAAGACACACACACACACACCCCCCGCCTGGGAACTTAAGCATTAATCACCGTATCTAACATTTGGTCATATTTGATTTTGCAGTGTAGCGTCTTTCTTCTTCTCCTTCTCCGGGATGAGCTTCTGTCTATAGGACCATTTTAAGCAAATCAAGCCACAGCAGAGGCATTTTTTTACTTGGCATCTCTGTGTGACAGGAGCAATGTTATTCGCGCTTTCAGAATCGGTCTCCAGAAACCAGGGGATAGAAAAAAAGGAAAGGGGAAAAAAAATAATAACCATCTCACTATTAGTTTGGAAACAAGGTCTATTCACTCTGCTGCTTAGACTAATGATAACAGTCGTTTTCCAGGAGTGTGTCTGTGTGTGTGTATGGGGGGGGGGAGTGTTTGTAAATCATGGTTTTCAAGAATTCCAAGCATTGGCTCAGGGGTCTGGTGGGAAAGGATGGCAATATGGAACTGTGCAAAGCCCCTATTATTGCCTAGAGTCCATCTACTGCGAGGGGTTTTGCTGCCTTTGTTAGAGGAAAAGTAGCAGTGAAGGATTCTTGGTGCTCTCTGAGCTTGGTGGGGTTTTTTGCCGACGTTTCATTACCCAACTAAGTAACAGCGTCAGTGCTAGAAGGGAGTGGGTTTTGTTCTCAGGGACCCCACGGTTCAAACCTGAGCTACCAATATTTTCTTCTTTTGAGGGGCTGCCACAAAAGAGGAAAGGGTCAACTTATTTGCCAAAGCACCAGAAGGCAGGACAAGAAACAACGGGTGGAAACTAATCAAGGAGAGAAGCAACCTGGAATTAAGGAGAAACTTCCCGACAGTGAGGGCAATTAAGCAGTGGAACAGCTGGCCTCCAGAAGTTGTAGGTGCTTCATCACTGGAGGTTTTTAAGAAGAGACTGGACAGCCACCTGTCTGAAATGGTATAGGGTCTCCTGCTTGAGTAGGGGGCTGGACTAGAAGACCTCCAAGGTCCCTTCCAGCTCTAGTCTGATTGAATTAGTCAGCTGCTTTAGTTTGTTGGTCTCCTTTGGGATTTGGGTAATTGACCTGGTCTACAGTTACTTACCCCTTCCCCTGACTTTTACAAGGCCCACAGGACATTTTGTAATCAGCCATAGAAGCTGCTAGCCGGGATATGGAAAAGGGTTGGGATCTGAGTTTCTGCTATAGAAAGCTGCAAGCAAAATGCCGACCGTCCTCGGCTACAATTTGGACCCAAACTTTCTGTTGCTAAGCGAGACAGTTAGTCCTTCAGTGAGTTTTGCCCCATTTGTCAACCTTTCTCGCCACCGTTGTTTAGGGAATCACTGCAGTTGTTAAGGGAACACGGTTGTTAATGTGCATCTGGCTCCCCCATTGATTTTGCCTGTCAGAAGGTTGCAAAGAGTGATCACATGACACACACCCCAGGACGCTGCTGCCGTCCCAAGTGTGAAAAACGGTCCTAAGTCATGTAACTTCTAACGGTCACTAAATGGACTGTTGTAAGTCAAGGACTACCTGTATTCAGTCCAGGGCTTCAGCTGTTTTTCGTTGGATTCTCTATTTCCATCTCTCCCCTCCCTCTCACCTCTCCCTCTCACCCTCTCCCTCTCCCTCTCGCCCTCTCTCTCGTCCTCCCTCTCCCTCTCTCTCTCCCTCTCCCTCTCGCCCTCTCCCTCTCTCTCCCTCTCTCTCCCACTCTGTCTCCCTCTCTCCCTCTCTCTCCCTCTCTCTCCC
>NW_015390546.1:37336-70920 GCF_001527695.2 Protobothrops mucrosquamatus | reverse complement strand
GTGTGCCCTTTGGCATCTGTGGGTTACTCCTATTATGTCCTGTCTTAGAGTTTGGGTGGGGTATGTAGATTTTAGGTATCTTTGTCTTCCTAAGCTTCTAGCTGGAGGGCTCCAACCTTCCTGAATGGATTGTTACATCTGCATTTCTACAGAGCTGGTTTCTGCTTGGGGGAGGGAGACTTGGGGCTATTAAGAAAAACTAGGCATGCTTTTCTGCCTCTTTAAGATCCTTTGAGGAAATATAATATTCTGCCCTTTTAATATTTCCTTCTCTGGGGAAGGAGCTGACTTCCCACAGTCAGGTACGAACTCCCCCTCAATGGCAGCACGGCGTCCGATTCACCTGCCCACCAACATTTCACATAAAATACGGAACGCCATCAGGCTTATACGAACGATGCGATAGCTCAGAGATTTATAGTTAGCAAATCCAAGGAAAATGAGGTTCTCCTTAGTCCCCTCAGCACATTTCTCAGCTTTTAAAAATGTCCTTGGCTTCTGTATTTTTTTTTTTACGTCCTACAAGCAATGGGAGGACAAAAAGACTTGGCTTTTGAAATTCCGATCATGTCTGGAATGAAACACCAAAACACCAAGGTAATATATACAAAAATAATAGCCAGCAAAGGGTTTTATGTCAGTTTTAAAATGGGGAGATTTATACCAGCGTAAGATCTTGCCACGCCATTCTAAGTCTTCTTGCTTTTTACGTCATTCTTTGGACGATCAAAAAAAGAGAACCTTTTGCGATGTATCCTTGAAGAGATCCCACAAGACAGAAAAGAATATATATATATTAAAAACCCATGATCTCCAAATTATGCTGAGGCTTGCTGCAAGTCCAGAAAAGCATTAACTTTTAGAATAAGAGTTCCCAAAATAGTTTTCTATTTTGTGTGACCGGATACGAGAGAACTTCTCTTTCACTAGATCTGAACCTCAGAATTTTGTAATCTGTTTGGTGGGACTGTCGCTTCAGTGGCGTGCCTGCTTTGAACAAGAAATGCGAGGGTTGTTTTTTTCTCTGTACTTTATGTAAGGAAAAAAAACCCCTTCAGTAATAGCTGTGGGGAAAGGGATGAGATGTGATCCATCACATGGAGATCAAGGTAGCTTCTTGTGTGTCGGTTGGGCTCCATGCATCATATCAGACAAGTATTCCCAGTTTTCTGTGATAAATGTTAGAAGATGTAGGGTAATGCAAAACTAAAAGACCTCTGCATTTAGGAAGCCTGCACTCAGAACTCGAAAACCACAAGATCTTAGAGTTGGCAGGGTCCGTTTATGTAAATCATCCAACTTAAAAAATCTCAGACAAATTGACAATTTGTGGGGTCCTTGGTGCTCTCTGATCTTGGTGGTTTTCTTGCAGACGTTTCGTGATCCAACTAGGTAACGTCATCAGTGCTAGAAGCGAGTGGGGTTTGCTCTCGGTGGCTTGTCCCGTCAGTGCTGGTGGGGATATTTTTGGTGGTTCCTTACTAAATAATAAAGTTGGAAGGGACCTTGGAGGTCATCTAGTCCAACCCCCTGCTCAGGCAGGAAACCCTATACCATTTCAGACAAATGGCTGTCCAGTCTCTTCTTAAAAACTTCCAGTGTTGGAGCATTCACCGCTTCTGGAGGCAGGTTGTTTCACTGGTTAATTGTTACAACGGTCAGGAAGTTTCTCCTTAGTTCTAGGCTCCTTCTCTCCTTGATTAGTTTCCATCCGTTGCTTCTTGTCCTGCCCTCAAGTGCTTTGGAGAATAGCTTGACTCCCTCTTCTTTGTGGCGGCCCCTGAGATATTGGAACACTGCTATCATGTCCCCCCTCGTCCTTCTCTTCTTTAAACTAGACATACCCAATTCCAGCAACTGTTCCTTATATGCTTTAGCCTCCAGTCCCCTAATCATCTTTGTTGCTCTTCTCTGTACTCTTTCTAGAGACTCAACATCTTTTTTTACATTGTGGTGACCAAAACTGGATGCAGTATTCCAAGTGTGGCCTTACCAAAGCCTTGTAAAGTGGTATTAACACTTCACGTGATCTTGATTCTATCCCTCTGTTAATGCAACCTAGGACCATGTTGGCTTTTTTGGCAGCTGCAGCACACGGCTGGCTCCTATTTAAATGATTGTCCACTAGGACTCCGAGATCCCTCTCACAGTTATATATAATAATTATCTTATTGCCCAGTCAGCCAGATGTTCAGACTGGATTTGGCATTTTTGTCCAGCTATCAGGTCCTTCCCGAGGACCTGGGATAGGCAGATGTGGATGTTTCACGCCATCAAAGGCATCATCGCAGGATGTAAGCGGTTCTGAATAAAGCTGCCTTTTGCAATTGACGTGGTGATTTTTGTCGATGCCGATGCTGTTCAGGTGATGCTCCAGTTGTTTTGGGACTGCACCCAAGGTCCCTATTACTATTGGTAGTACCTTTGCTTTCTATTGCCTTGCTCTATTTTCATTTGCAGGTTTTTTTATATATTGTTATCATCCACAATTCCTTCTCTTCTGTTCTGCTGTCTCCATGTACGGCCATGCCGGCTATCCAGATTTTTTTGTCGTTCTTATCGATAATTGTTAAGTCTGTGGCAGGTGCCTGCCTGTCTGAAGTCAGACAGGGGGATCCTGGGGGCCTCTAGATACTCCCATGTAACACCTCTCCTGCGCGAGCTGCACTGGCTGCCTGTGGCCTTCCGGGTGCGCTTCAAGGTGTTAGTAACAACCTTTAAAGCGCTCCGTGGCAATGGACCTAGGTATTTGCAAGACCGCCTCCTACCAAACACCTCCCTTCGACCAGTCCGCTCCCACAGAGAGGGNTGCCGAAGTGGTGCAAATTGGCTGAATCCCACCACTGGCTTGACCCCTTCTTTGTGGCACTCCCTTAGATATTAGAACACTGTTTTTTTGTTGTTGTTTTTAAAGTTTTTTTATTTATAATACAATTAAAACAAAAATGGACATATGTGGCATTCCAGAGTAGATATTCCTAACAATTTGTTTCTCATGGTACAAAAACTTAATACATCATCCTTAACCTCTATATAAGCCTCATTCTTCTACACAATACAATTATATATACAATTATATGCACAGTTATATGTATGTTTCAATCCTATCGTTAGCTTAAGATCCGAGCGGTTCTCCTTGATTCATACCAGCGATAAAATTTGTCCCAGATTTCGAAATATTCCAGTTCTGTCTTATCTTTCATAGCCATTGTAAGCCTGTCCATCTCAGCACATGATAAAATTTTATACAGGATTTCTTCTTCCGTTGGAATTCCTTTATTCCTCCAATTTTGAGCATAAACCAATCTGGAAGCCGTTAGAATGTGTAGCATCAAATAGAGTACGCCTTTGTCATACTTCTGCGTTGTTATACCTAATAGGAAAAGAACACTGTTATCATGTCACACCCCTAGTCCTTCTTTTCATAAAACTAGACACACTCTATTCCTGCAACAGTTCTTCATGTGGTTTAGCCTCCAGCCCCTTAATCATCTTTGTTGCTCTTCTCTGCACCCTTTCTAGAGTCTCAACATTTATTTCTTTTTATATATATAGTGGTGACCAAAAACTGGATGCAATATTCCAAATGTGGTCTTTCCAAGGCATTATAAAGTGGTGCTAACACATCTTGATTCTATCTCTCTATTAATTCATCTAGAACTGTGTTGGCTTTTTTTGGTGGCTGCAGCATACTGCTGGCTCATATTTAAGCGGTTGTCCAATAGGACTCCGAGATCCCTCTCACAGTTATTACCAGGACAGTTTGGGAATATCAGGCTGAGAAGGATGTCCTAGAGCAGGGCTTTTCAACCAGTGGTACGGGCACCACCTGTGGTACATTGGCACCTGGCAGGTGGTACGCGACCATACTAGAAAAGTGGTAGCGAGGGAGGGGAATAAGCTGAACCAGTGGCAGCACCGCACAAGCCTGAGGGAGAGATGGCTGGAGCTGCAGGGCTGTCAGGGCTCAGTGGAAGCACCAGGATCAGTGCCACTTTCCAGCTGATCGGCGCTTCTTCAGGACTGTCAGGGCTCAGCGGAAGCACCAGGATCAGTGCCAGGATCCAGCTGGAGCTCGGCACTGATCCTGTGCTTCTGCTGAGCCCCGAAGAAGCACCAATCAGCTGGAAAGTAGCACTGATCCTGACACTTCTACTGAGCCCAGAAGAAGCACCGATCAGCTGGAATGTTGCAGCATCTCCAGGGTCTTGTGATTTACATTCAGATGCTTGGCAACTGATTCATATTTATGATGGTCACAGTATTCCAGAGTCATGTGAAGTGACCAAAACCTGCTGCAACCATCCAGCAGATGGAGGGGAATAAAAACCAAACACCCCCCCCACCCCACCCCCGCTGCCAATCCTCAACAGAAATGCTCACAACAATGAAAACCTCGGACAGGAGGAAGAGCACCGCCGGGTGGGCAGACAGGTGTCTTGCTTGGCTGTGCCTTGGGGGGCACTTTTTTCAGTGCCATTGTAACTTTGAACAGTCACTAAGTGAACTGTTGTAAGTCGAGGACTACCTGTACTTTATCACTTTTCCCTTTTTTTTTTTTTTTGGTCATCGAGTTTTTGACACCTTGCTAGGCGACTGGTGGTACTCGGATGTTGCCATATCCTAAAAGTGGTACAATGGGTGAAAAGGTTGAAAAGCCCTGTCCTAGAGGAATAGCTGCCAAAATGATATTGGACATTGGAGATTAATCATGAAAGAGAAACTGTGGAAAGAAGGATACCTGAGGCACAGGGAAGAGAGCCAAATTTATAGTTATAGTACGGAGAGGCAGAATTGGCTAATATACCATCATTTTGAAGTTTTTATGATCCATTATGGCTAGTGAAACTGGTTATGAGTCAGCAGTTTGCAGTGACATAAAAGGCACAAGCCATTTTAAAATATATTAAGAGCCTTCATCTTATCTCATTAAGGGAAAGCCATATCTTGCGTCTTATCACAACGTTTAGGCTTGATTGCCCCACGCTTCGTTCACACACTTGCTGAATGGTGGTCCCAATGCCGAGATAGGTTTTGAAGCAGGATGCTGATCAATCACAAGGCTAATCACAAGGCAATTTCAAGGGTTGGACATTCAAGATAAGGCATGCCTTTAAAAAAAGACAAATTTGTATAGTGAAAGGCAGCTGAAGAGCAAGCATTTTTATCTCAAAGGAACTTAAAGGACGGATGTACCGAGAGTTTTAAAATGCTCAGAAAGAAAGCGGGTGCTATTTTTTTTCTCTCTCTCTAAAAATTATAATACTGTACGGACATTTTTATTCGAAGTGGAAGTGGTAAAGCTTTAACCTGACCCATTAGATGGGCAGGGAACCGGGGAAAAAATTACCCTGTCCATCAAAAAATCTAAAACATCAATCAAAAGGTCAACCATAATGTGCTTTTGACGACTGCTTGAGGAGTGGCTATGGAAACATTTCAATTGGATAGCTGCTAATTTTATCCCAGCAAGGTAAAATCTAGATTTGAAAAGATAGAATTCTAGAAGAGTCTGCAAGGTAGAATTCTGGAGGGTAAAATTTCCAGAAGGATCCAGAATACAGAATTCTAAAAGAAACCGGAAGATAGAACTCTGGAAAGCTCTAGAAAAGTGGGGGGGGGGGGTTCTAGAAGACAGAACTCTAAAGGCTCCAGAGGATATGATTCTAGCAATATCTAGAAAGCAGAATTCTAGAAGAAAACTGGAAGATAGAACTCTGGAAAACTCTGGAAGGATTTTTTTTTTTAATTCTAGAGGACAGAACCCTAAAGGCTCCAGAGAGGTATGATTCTAGAAATCTCTAGAAAGCAGAATTCTAGAAGAAACTGGAAGATAGAACTCTGGAAAACTCTGGAAGTTTTTTTTAATTCTAGAGGACAGAACCCTAAAGGCTCCAGAGGGTATGATTCTAGAAATCTCTAGAAAGCAGAATTCTAGAAGACTCGAGAAGACGGGCATCTAAACGACTGGTTCTAGAGGACAGAATCTAGAAAAACGACGCGTGCACAACTGCATACATGCATAACTGACAGCATTATGTGAGTTAAACCCTTATAAGACTTCACCACTCAAGACTGCTATTACAGAACTGCATGACTCTTTGAATACAACCCATAGTAAGACTTCTTCATATAGAAAAGAAACGTGTTGTCTGGGAAACATACTTCACTTAAAACTTTCTGTTATTTTTTTTTCCATAGAGATCTCGTCAACTGATTTATTTATTTATTTGCTCTCTGAATAGGAATCTTTACCACTCAGGTTTTCATGTGCTTTTGCTGACAGTACCAATTGGGCACTTAATGACTGAGGAGCAGAAAATTCAGCAAGGGAAGATGGTACTCTTTGTAATGAATGGGAACGTAATTTTGATTATTTGGGATCAGTTCAAGTGACACTGTTGTAAAGCAGGTAGACTTGAATGTGTGTAAACCCTTAGCAACTCTTATACAACAGCTCTATACAACAACAAACCCAAACTGTCGCTCTGCATCATTTGAGACTCTTTTACTTTTATTCTTTTCAGAGTTTTACTTACAAGGACAATATTAACCAAACTGCATGTTCTGAGGAGGTCTAGCAGCCAGGATGCGTAACAGCCAATAAATCAACCTTGTCAACTTAGGTTTTCTTTTTCTTCACCATAACATTTGAACGAAGTGAGGAACCCACATAACGGCAGACACAGAAGAATTGTAGCTTTTGTTGTTGTGCTAAAACAGCCGTCATCTCTGCATCATTATCTATTATTGCAAGCCATAAGCTTCTCATAGACCAGGGATAGGCAAACTTGACTCTTTTATGACTAGTGGACTTCAACTCCCAGAATTCCTGAGCCAGCCATGCTGAGGGGAAAGGGAGAGGTTTCCAAGCTGAGCCATGCTGACTCAGGAATTCTGGGAGTTGAAGTCCACGAGTCATAAAAGAGCCATGGGTGCCTACCCCTGTCATAGACCATGCAGACAAACAGAGCAAGGGGATGAGAATAACTCAGCAAGCAGAAGCCCCTGGCCAATTTTGAGAAGATATCCAACAGGGGACCGGATGCGAAAACATATGAAGAACGGTTGCAGGAATTGGGTATGTCTAGTTCAGGGGTCTTCAAACTTGGCCCTTTTACGACTTGTGGACTTCAACTCCCAGAATTCCTCAGCCAGGCATGCTGAGGAAGTCACAAGTCATAAAAGGGCCAAGTTTGAAGACCCCTGGTCTAGTTTAATAAAAAGAAGGACTAAGGGTGACATGATAGCAGTTCTGAACTGAAGAAGCTTCTCGGATGAGAAGCAAAAGGTCTTCAAGGAAAAACAAAGTCCAGTTGCCTTTTGAAAAAAGCAGCTTTGGGACAACCATGACCTGAATGACCGAGAATCTCCGCAGACATTCACCAAGGTGAACTGTGGCCAGACATTCACCAAGGTGAACTGTGCATCTGACCTCTGCATTCGAAATAATAATAATAAAGTTGGAAGGGACCTTGGAGGTCATCTAGTCCAACCCCCTGCTCAGGCAGGAAACCCTATACCAGTGTTGGAGTATTCACCACTTCTGGAGGCAGGTTGTTCCACTGGTTAATTGTTACAACTGTCAGGAAGTTTCTCCTTAGTTCCAGGATGCTTCTCTCCTTGATTAGTTTCCATCTGTTCCTTCTTGTCCTGCCTTCAGGCACTTTGGAGAATAGCTTGACTCCCTCTTCTTTGTGGCAGCCCCTGAGATATTGGAACACTGCTATCATGTCCTCCCTCGTCCTTCTCTTCGTTAAACTAGACATACCCAATTCCAGCAGCCTTTCTTATATGGTTTAGCCTCCAGCCCCCTAATCATCTTTGTTGCTCTTCCCTGTACTTTTTCTAGAGTCTCAACATCTTTTTTACATCGTGGTGACCAAAACTGGATGCAGTATTCCAAGTGTGGCCTTACCAAGGCATTGTAAAGTGGTATTAATACTTCACATGATCTTGATTCTATCCCTCTGTTAATGCAGCCCAGCACTGTGTTGTCCTTTTGGCAGCTGCAGCACACGCCTGGCTCATATTTAAGTGATGTTGAAACTCATCTTGAATTCTGCAAATTGCTGGTTTGAGCTTGTCAATTCTGTGGCTCAGGGTTGAATGGTGGGGTCCTTGGTGCTCCCCGAGCTTGATTGTTTTCTTGAAGACGTTTCATCACCCAACTAGGTGACATCATCAGTGTTGGGTAAGGACATTTCTGTAAGAAAACAACCAAGCTCAGAGAGCACCAAGGACCCCACCGTTCAACCCTGAACCACAGATATTCTCTCTTATCAATTCTATCCTTGGACATTACTTGTTACAAAATGTCTTGCTGCCCTTACACAGCTGATAGATTCACACATGGGCTGCAGAAATCCAGATGACCACTAGATGTCAGGCATGAGTTAGCTTTCTGTATCTCTTTGCTGCCATCTACTGGTTGTTCTGCATGAAAAAAAGTTAGTTTTAGCATTTAACAGGGATGTTATCAAGCACATTTTTAAAAGTCATTCCTTTTAGTGACTTTTGTGGCAATGTATATACTAAATGAATAGATCTATGATCACCAGTCTGCTTAAACCCGCAAGCAAATATCTCTCTGGAAGGGTGGTTCACTGGTTTCAGGAGGGAGGGAGGGAGGGAAGGAGGGAGAGAACCACAAACACATAGGCCCAGCACACATGGAAAGCCCGAGAAAATCTTTGTGCGTATATTCCCCTTCCTCCCACATCTTTAATTTGCAGTGTAAGCATCAATTATTTCAATTCTGTTTGGAGCCCATTTTCACAGCACATTGGTAATGCAACCATTTCTCCACTTTTACATCAAGCATGGAAATGCAGACTAGGAATGCAGGAGAGAAGAGTGTGCAAATAATTAAAAAGAAAAAAAACAGAATTTGCCATTCCTACTCTTACCTTGAAATGCCTGGAACATAACGGGGGGGGGGGGGGGGGACAGAGAGAGGAGAGGGGTATTTTGTATACATAGCAGACCATCCAATGCCGAGTTGCAAGTCTTGTGGACTTATTCCCTGGATTGCACCATGCAATAACAACAGGGAGATCGGCCAGTGATTAGAAGCTGCTTCCACGTAATTGGGATGCACCATCACAGTGATGCTATACCTATTTTCTAGAATGCAGAAAGGCACAATGTATGCCAGGGGTCTTCAAACTTGGCCCTTTTATGACTTGTGGACTTCAACTCCCAGAATTCCTCAGCCAGCATGGGGGAACTAAGGCCCCTTCATGACTTGTGGACTTCAATTCCCAGTGTGCCTGGCTGAGGAATTCTGGGAGTTGAAGTCCACAAGTCATAAAAGGGCCAAGCTTGAAGACCCCTGGTGTATGCAATGCTTACGTGTAGAGATGCAACAGATTTTATATTGTTTGCCACTAAAGCTACTCAGTGAGCTACTTTAGAGAATGGTTGCAGGAATTGGATATGTCTAGTTAAATGTAATAATAACAACAACAACAACAACAACAACAACAACAACAATAATAATAATAATAATAATAATAATAATAATAATAATAATAAAGTTGGAAGGGACATTGGAGGTCATCTAGTCCAGTCCCCTTCTCAGGCAGGAAACCTGATACCATTTCAGACAAATGGCTGTCCAGTCTCTTCTTAAAAACTTCCAGTGTTGGAGCTTTCACTGCTTCTGGAGGCAGGTTGTTCCTCTGGTTAATTGTTTTAACTGTCAGGAAGTTTCTCCTTAGTTCTAGGTTGCTTCTCTCCTTGATTAGTTTCCATCTGTTGCTTCTTGTCCTGCCTTCAGGCGCCTTGGAAAATAGCTTGATTCCCTCTTCTTTGGGGCAGCCCCTGAGATATTGGGACACCCCTCGTCCTTCTCTTCCTTAAACTAGACATACCCAATTCCAGCAACCGTTCCTTATATGTTTTAGCCTCCAGTCCCCTGATCATCTTTGTTGCTCTTCTCTGTATTCTCTCTAGGGTCCCAACTTCTGTTTTAGTTGGGTATGTCTAGTTTAACGAAGAAAAGGACTAAGGGTGACATGATAGCAGTGTTCCAATATCTCAGGGGCTGCCACAAAGAAGAGGAAGTCAAGCTATTCTCCAAAGCGCCTGAAGGCAGGACAGGAAGCATCGGATGGAAACTGACCAAGGAGAGAACCAACCTAGAACTAAGGAGAAATTTCCTGACAGTTAAAACAATTAATCAGTGGAACAACTTGCCTCCAGAAGTTGTGGATGCTCCACCACTGGAGGTTTTAAAGAAGAGATCAGACAACTGAAATGATATAAGGTTTCCTGTTTGAGTAGGGATTTGGTCTAGAAGACCTCCAAGTTGGTCTAGAAGACCTCCAAGATTATGTTCTAATTGATAAAACTAAACATTGCTGATAGACTATAGATGGAGTGAGATCGATTCTTGTGGTAAGTCATAGCTTGTTGAAAACCTGATATATTAAATAACCTATGAAAGTAGGATATTGGGTGGTTGTCTAGACCAGTGTTTCTCAACCTTGACAATTTTAAGGCATGTGGACTTCAACTCCCAGAATTCCACAGCCAGCATTGCTGGCTGTGGAATTCTGGGAGTTGAAGTCCACATGCCTTAAAATTGTCAAGGTTGAGAAACACTGGTCTAGACCAACAATCAAGCAGTGAGCAATTCCCAAATTAAGGAAGTTCCAACTCAGTAAACACCAGCCTAATCAAAGAAGTACCAAGAATATTCCCACCAATATTGACAGGGCAAGCCATTTGTATATAAGCAGTGAGCAAACCCCACTCCCTTATAGACTGGTGATGTTACCTAGTTGGGTAATGAAATGGCAAGAAAACAACCAAGCTCAGAGAGCACCATGTACTATTTCCTTTCTAGTTCAATATATCCCAAAGTACAATAGAGTGAAGACTTTTTTTTAAAAAAAAAAATAAATCTATGTTCTGATGATCTGGGTGAATGGTGGGTTTCGATAATGGAGGACCTATTGGCAATTGTTATCAATCGGAGTTGTAGCTGTTAAAGCATCAGGAAAAGGTGTTTTTGTTTTACAGTGCAGTTGTTGCTAATTATTTCTCTCCTTTCAGGAGTTAATCCTCCTTAGAAAATTATATAAATCATCACTTTGGGCTGCTGCTTCTTGCAATGAATAATGAAAGCATCCTCATGATATAGACCTCGTTAAGGTCATCTTGTCATTTCTGATTGCTAAATTCCAGGCTGACTTCGGTGTCATAATCTACAGCCAACAGCACAGACCGGAGAACTACTCAGCTCTCCTTCTGTGTCTTGATGGCTTCTAAATTAGGCTTCCATGGAGCTCAGCATCTCTACCGATGGTAATCGGTCCACAGTCAAAAATCATTTTCGCCAAAGATTTGGGATTTTAGAGTTTCTCGTTTTTTTGAGGTCCGGCTACGAAGGTCCTACTGGAGAAATCCAAGTTCTCCAGGTACGAAGGATCAATTCCTAGGAATTTCTGTGTTTTTGTCCGGTGGTTAAGTTCCTCTGGCCATGATTTTTTCCTATAATTATCCCCAATAAGTAGTTCCTGGTTCTTTTATCTTGTAGTATCAGAGGAATCAGCAAAGTAATTTCCCCATGGGGTCCTTGGTGTTCTCTGAGCTGGGTGGTTTTCTTGCAGACATTTCATTACCCATCTAAGTAGCATCATCAGAGATGTTGGTGTAATAAGGTTACCTAGTTGGATAATGTCTGCAAAGAAACAACCAGGTTCAGAGAGCACCAAAAACCTCATAGTCCTCCTCCTTCTTCTCCCCTCCCTCCTTCTCTTCCTTTCCACACACCCTACTCACTTCTAACACTGATGATGTTCCTTAGTTGGGGAATGAAATGTCTGCAAGAAAACCACCAGATTCAGAGAGCATTAAGGACCCCACGGTCCTCCTCCTCCTCCTCCTCCTCCTCCTCCTCCTCCTCCAACACTCCAGACACCCCACTCCTCTGTAGCACTGTTGATGTTCCCTAGTTTGGTGATGAAACATCTGCAGGAAAACCACCAGATTCAGAGAGCATTAAGGACCTCACACTCCTTCTCCTCCTCCTTCTCCTCCAACACTCCAGAGACTTAGCGAACCAGATGTAACCATGGGTAGCATGGTTCTCCCCAGCAACCTAATTTTAAAAAAATTGCTCACTGTTTAAACAAAGCAAAACAGCAGAAAAAGAAAGAAAGAGAGAACATGACATTTGGAAAACATCTTCCACACCAGTGGATACGCTGATTGCAAGTTTGGGAGTTCTCGCTGTGAATGGAATGGAGTTGGTTTGGATCCCTTATTAATGTTGTATAGTTGGTTTTATTACCACTGAGCAGGACATCCTGGGTTTTCTCTTAAAAAAAAAAAAAGATGTTGCTTGCTGTTTTCCGTTCTGAACCTTTTAGATGTTTATTTAGAAAGTTTATATGGACGCCCAACTCACAGGGACCCCAGGCAGCTTACAGAAATAAAACCCCAAATACAAAACTCAATCTGGAGACAAGAATCAGATCAAACCACTTGCTGGACTCCATATCACCCTGGAGTTCCTGCTGGCAAAATCATGGCTTTGGGGGGCTTTCGAAAGAGAGTCAAGGTGGGGACCAATCTTATTTCTGCAGGGATGATGTTCCACAGAAGGGAGCCACAACAGAGAAGACCCTTCTTCGTAGTCTCATTAGATCAGTGGTCTTCAAACTTGGCCCTTTTATGGCTTGTGGTCTTCAACTCCCAGAATTCCTCAGCCAGGCACGCTGGCTGAGGAATTCTGGGAATTGAAGTCCACACCTCCTAAAATGGCCGAGGTTGAGAAATACCAGTTTAGCTCCTTCTGAGTTAGCATTATTTCCCCCTCACATTATGTCAGGGGTCTTCAAACCTGGCCCTTTTATGACTTGTGGACTTCAACTCCCAGAATTCCTCAGCCAGGCATGCTGGCTGAGGAATTCTGGGAGTTGAAGTCCACAAGTCATAAAAGGGCCAAGTTGGAAGACCCCTGCACTAGATGGACCTTTTTCAAAGAGAGGACTTATATACGTACCCTGCCTCCCTGCTCTGGTGGGTTGGGCAAATGTATCTGGAAAAAGACAGCCCTTCCAATAACCTGACCCTCAAGCCATGTAGGGCTTTAAAGGTGACAACTAGAATCTTGAAATAGATCCAGAAGCAAATTGACAACCAAGGCAGCTCCTTTGAGAGAGGGGAATGCTTAGCAATCAAGCCACCCTTATATCTTCTGAATTATGGATAGGGAACATGGTACCATCTAGGTCAGTGGTGGCGAACCTATGGCACGCGTGCCAGAGGTGGCACTCAGAGCCTTCTCTGTTGGCACGTGCGCCACCCCCGCCAGCAGCAGGTCCATCAGGCTGCCATCACCGCCCGGAGCAGGAGCCCCGCCCAGCACAAAGGAGGCGAAGCGGCCGACTAGCAAGCTTGAGTAGAGGTGGTAGAGCAGAGGTCACCAACCATTGTCGATTGGTGGACTGGAAGAAAAGGGAGGGGGAAGCATTTTACATGCGCGCAGGTGCACGCGGGGCCACGAGCACGCACGTGCTGCAAATGGGACAGGGCTAGTGCTTGCGTGATACTAGCCCTGCCCCGTTCTTGTGAGATGCAGCGCCTTGTATCTGCACCCCACGGTGCGGTGGCGGCCGTTTTTGCGCCATGCAGCACGGTGGCCCATTTTTGCCCCCCCAGTTTTTGCGTGCCAGAGGTGGCACTCAGAGGTGCCTCCCTGACCCCCCCCCGAGGGTACCACAATGCTGATGTGGCCCTGGCAGTTTGCAGTAAATAAGTGGGTTTTGGGTTGCGGTTTGGGCACTCGGTCTCTAAAAGGTTCGCCATCACTGATCTAGGTGCCATTGAACCATGCCTTTCAGCATCCCATACCCCGCTGCTTGCTGGGGCTGCTGGGCATTGTGGTTTGACAGCATCTGGGGAGAGGCCGTACCTTCATCTCCCTTTTCTAAATTCTCTGGCTGGCTGTGTTTAAGTATATAAGATAAGACTTCCTCTTTGCATTTATGTTCTCCTTCGGCTGCATCTGCAGTACTACTTAGGAATGCATTTAATTAAGAAATTGCTCAGTGTTTTTATGGATTTGCCCACAAACTTGCAAACAAACACACATTTTCCCTCTTCTTTTTTTTCAGAAATGTATTAAGAAAGTGCTGTGCCCAAAGTGCTTGGCAGAGAATGCTTTTAGATTCAGTACATATATTTAGTTGCTGAGTTGCTGGTGCTTGTCGTATATGCACTGAAAACCACTAATTTTTGCGGTCTGAAACTTGAGATTGAGCATTAGGAAATGGGCCTAGCTAAGCTTCTGTTTTAGATTCTTTGGGGAAGTTTAAGCATGAGAGCAGTGTTCCAATATCTAAGGAGTGGCCACAAGAAAATCAATCTATTCCCCAAAGAACCTAAAAGGCAGGACAAGAAGCAATGGATGGAAACAAATCAAGGAGAGAAGCAACCTGGAACTAAGGAGAATCTTCCTAACAGCGAGGACAATCAATCAATGGAACGACTTGCCTCCAGAAGTTGTGGGTGCTCCAACACCAGTGGTGGGATTCAGCCAGTTCGCACCATTTCGGCAGAACTGGTAGCTAATTTTCTGTTGCCCAGGCCCAGAATGGACTTCCGGAAGCAGCATCCACACAGAGAACCGGTTGTTCACATATTTGAATCCCACCACTGTCCAACACTGGAAGTTTTAAAGAAGTTTTAAAGAAGAGACTGGATAACAGTTTGTCTGAAAATGGTATAGGGTATTCTGCCTGAGCAAGGGGTTGGACTAGAACAGGGCTTTTCAACCAGTGGTATGGGCACCACCTATGGTACATTGGCACCTGGCAGGTGGTACGCGACCATCCTAGAAAAGTGGTAGCGGGGGAGGGGAATAAGCTGAATCAGTGGCAGCACCATACAAGCCTGAGCGAGAGATGGCTGGAGCTGCAGGGCTGTCAGGGCTCAGCAGAAGCGCCAGGATCAGTGCCGCTTTCCAGCTGATCGGCACTTCTTTGGGGCTGTCAGGGCTCAGCGGACGTGCCAGGACAGCGCCAGGCTCCACCTGGAGCTCAGCGCTGATCCTGGCGCTTCTGCTGAGCCCAGAAGGAGCGCCGATCAGCTGGAATGTTGCAGCATCTCCAGGGTCTTGTGATTTACATTCAGATGCTTGGCAACTGATTCATATTTATGATGGTCACAGTGTCCCAGGGTCATGTGAAGTAACCAAAACCTGCTGCAATCACCCAGCAGATGGGGGGGGAAATAAAAACCAAACACCCCCCCACCCCATCCCTGCTGCCAATCCTCAACAGAAATGCTCACAACAATGAAAACCTCAGATAGGAGGAAGAGTGCCACCGGGCGGGCAGGCAGGTGTCTTCCTCGGCTGTGGCTTGGGGGGCACTTTTTTCAGTGCCATTGTAACTTTGAACAGTCACTAAGCGAACTGTTGTAAGTCGAGGACTACCTGTACTTTATCACTTTTTTCCTTTTTTTTTGGTCATCAAGTTTTTGACACCTTGCTAGGCGATTGGTGGTACTCGGATGTTGCCATATCCTAAAAGTGGTACAATGGGTGAAAAGGCTGAAAAGCCCTGGACTAGAAGACCTCCAAGGTCTTTTCCAACTCTGTTATTCTGTCATTTTGTTTTCTTTTCCATCAAACAATTTTGCATTACAGGTAGTCCTCAACTTACAACAACAGGTTCTCTGTGTGGATCCCGCTTCCGGAAGTCCGTTCTGGGCCTGGGCAACAAAAAATTAGCTACTGGTTCTGCCGAACTGGTGCGAACTGGCTGAATCCCACCACTGCCTATTCAGGAACACCCATGGTGAGAAGGGGCAGGGTCTAAAAATTCAAGATGGCGACCACATGATCAAAGCTCTGTTCTGGTTGTGACCACACAATCACAATTTTATGTACATCACAATGCATGAGGCTTCATTGATGCCATCGTAACTGCCATTTTGGATTTGTGGGTCTTCTCTCCCCTAGGGTGTCCTTGGTGCATTCTTAGTCGTTTTCTTGCAGATATTACCAATTAGGTAACAATCACCAATGCTAGAAGGGAGTGGGTTTGCGCTGTTTAAATACAGGTGGCTTGCCCTATCAGCATTGGCGGGGTGTTCTTGGAGGTTTCTTAATTAGGTTGGTCTAATCAAGCAATAAACAATCCCTCAATCAAGGAACTAACACAAAAAAACCCCCAAAGAGTAAACAACAGCCTAATCAATAAACCACCAAGAACACTCCATGACAGGGCAAACCACTTGTATATAAACATAGAGCAGACCCCATTCCCTTCTAGCACTGATGATATTATCTAACTGGGTAATGAAATGTCTGCAAGAAAATAACCACGCTCAGAAAGCATCAGGAATCCCCACAGACTTTTATCCACATTTGATCCAGATACAGTAATGCAAGGCATGGACAGTTCTTCACCTATAAAAAGATCTAGGATCAGTTCTATTTAAGATGTAACTAAAAACGAACACAGAAAAGAATTTTTAAAAAAACAACCGGATGAGCTCCCAACAGTTCTTTTCTTGTCCTTCTGAAAAATCTGTGTCAGTCCACAGTGGATCAGCTATAGGGCCATCAACACATATCTGTTCATTATATTCATGTCTTCTCTTCAAATTCCCTTAGACAAAAGGATTTTTCACTTCCCCTTTGATGGGATAAAGGCTTGAGTGTGGAGCTGGACCTACAAATTAATTTGCAGAGAGCATTGTTGGCACTTAAGAAGTGTACACTGGCACACAACAGCACAAATCACTTTGAGAGATTGAGATTTCTGCAGGGTAGGGGTTTAGAAGAAGAAGGATGGGACATGTTTTTTATTTCAAGGGTGAATTTAGATTTCTGCTTCCCTAGGCACGTTGTGGCCCAGGGTTGGTCCCAACAAGTAGCAACATCTGGTTGAACTTGTTGGGACTTGGAAATTGAACGGAGTCAGAGATCATTGGTGGGAGATCATCAGGAATTCCAGGGCTACGCAGGCGGTCCTCAACTTACAACCACAATGGAGCCCAAAACGCATGTTGCTAAGAGAGGATTTGAGTTTTGCCCCGTTACGACTTTTATCGTCACAGTTCTTAAGTGAATCTCTGCAGTTCTTTAATTAATAACATGGTTGTGAAGTGAATCTGATTTCCCCATTGGCTTTGCTTGTCAGAAGGTCGCACAAGGGGATCATGTGACTCCGGAACACAGCAACCGTCATAAATATGAGTCCATTGACAGGGGTCTGAAAAACAGTCACTCAATGAACTGTTGTAAGGCGAGGACTACCTGTAGTCTAGATTGGACAGCCAGAAAACATCTGGAAGAGAACAATGGTAAAACATTTCTCTAGTGCAGGGGTAGGCAGCCTTGGCTCTTTTATGACTCGTGGACTTCAACTCCCAGAATTCCTGAGCCAGCTATGCTGAGGGGAAAGGGAGAGGTTTCCAAGCTGAGCCATGCTGGCTCAGGAATTCTGGGAGTTGAAGTCCACAAGTCATGAAGGGGCCAAAGTTTTCCCCACGCTGGCTCAGGAATTCTGGGAGTTGAAGTCCACAAGTCATAAAAGAGCCACGGTTGCTTACCCCTGCTCTAATGTTTTCAAGAAAACAATATAAATATAGATGTATAGAGCTGGCAGGGACTTTGGAGATCTTCTAGTCCAACCCCATTCCCAAAGCAGGTGTCCTTATACCATCCTGGGCAAAGGGTTGTCCAATCTTTTCTTGAAAACATCCAGTGATGGAGCACCCACAACTCCAGGAAGCAAACTATTCCATTAATTAATCGTTCTCACTGTCAGGAAATCCCTCCTTAATTCCAGGATAGAGCATTCACCCACTTGGCTCCTTGTACATATCAAGTAGACACCTGAGGTAGAGCACTACCTGTGAGCATCCTCACCTTTCTTTTCTGCTACCTAGTTGGATAATAAAACATCTGCGAGAAAACAATCAGAGAGTTCAGAGAGGACTCCACAAATCAAATATTTTGCAAAAATATCAGGTTAGGGAAGGTTGCTAACTTTTACAAGAGAGCACTATAATAACAATAAAGTTGGAAGGGACCTTGGAGGTCATCTAGACCAACCCCCTACTTAGGCAGGAAACCCTATGCCATGTTGGACAAATGGCTGTCCAGTCTCTTCTTAAAAACTTCCAGTGTTGGAGCATCCACCCCTTCTGGAGGCAGGTTGTTCCATTTGTTAATTGTTCTGTCAGGAAGTTTCTCCTAGATTGCTTCTCTCCTTGATTAGTTTCTATCTGTTGCTTCTTGTCCTGCCTTCAGGCGCTTTGGAGAATAGCTTGACTCCCTCTTCTTTGGGGCAGCCCCTGAGATATTGGAACACTGCTATCCTGTCCCCCTTCGTCCTTCTCTTCATTAAACTAGACATACCCAATTCCAGCAACCGTTCTTTATATGTTTTAGCCTCCAGTCCTCTAATCATCTTTGTTGCTCTTCTCTCCACTCTTTCTAGAGCAGGGGTCTTTAAACAAGGCCCTTTATGACTCAAGAATTCTGGGAATTGAAGTCCACAAGTCATAAAAGGGCCAGGTTTGAAGACCCCTGTTCTAGAGACTCAACATCTTTTTTACCTCGTGGCAACATCTCTTTACATCTCTTTCAAGTCCACACATCTTAAAGCCACCAAGGTTGAGAAATACTAGAGTAGACAATTAGAATTCTCCCTGGCTTTGCTCAAAATAAAATTCAAGTAAGGCCCAAAGGAAAAACCGATATCTTTGGTGGCCCCATCATGGTCCCCAATTGCTCTTTTTTTTTTTTTTTGTCAAAGGAGATTCCCTTGCAATTCTTGCTGTTGCTGTTACAGAGGATGCAATTAAGTCTTTAGCCATTAAGGATGAGATTTAATTCCAACGGAGCACCTTTAGCTTTGTCACATTTAGAAATTAAATATTTAGTTGTGTATTAAATTAGACATGTTGTGCCATCATCATTGGGGAGCGGCTGTTCATTTTTCTGCTGCATAAATGTTTTACAAGCCTCTGCTTTGCTTCTGGTGAATTAATAATGAAGGTTTTGGACTCGTAATTGATTATTAGAGTTTAAGGGGGAAAAAAATTAATTTAGAGGGACTGAGTCAACGTGCCGAGAGGGGGCGGGTTCAATTTGTTGCGGACAAGAAGGCGGGTACTTATCAATTAATTGGAACGGCGATGGATAAATTAAAAACAGAAGCAAATTTGTCTACATCTTGAGGCTGCCTGTCACATTCATATTTGTAATGACAGGTGGTTCCTCTTTTCCCCACATGCTGTCATGGTTCCGACAGATGAAACTCTTCAAAAGAACTTCGAGGCATTGTTTACCTTAAAGAATCTTTTATTCGAGAAACAAAATATGGGCACTACATAGTTGAAACCAAAAACTAAATTCCCCTCCCCTAGATACAAAGTAACAAAGTGCAATTCCCACCCCCAATAAACAGTCACAAATCACATTCCCCAATTAGCTTGAAGCGTGGGAGATCTCCCCAGCTCTCCAGGCCGCCAAAACACTATCAGCTGTGGGCCCAATGTCCTTGGGTTCCCACGACTAAGTTTTTATTGTTATGACTAGCTGGACTCTCATCCTTATCCCCCCCCTCCCAGCATCAACTAATTCTAAAAGCAATAGAGAAAATGGCTGCATTTCCATCTGTTGTCAAAGCAAGAACATCCGATGTTAGCAGCGTTGACACATGCACTTTTGCGATCTTAACCCTGACCCAAAGTTGCTGTAAGGTAGGCTGCCTTTACTAGGAAGCATAGTAGCTGCAGAACAAGGTTCTAGTCATCATGTTTGAGTCCCTGTTCAGATTCTACAGGTAATCCTCAATTTACGACCACAACTTCCAATTCTTTTATTCTATGTTCATCATTGCTGTGGTAGACTGGGCCAAGAGAGTTGCCAAGGGAGTAGTCAGGTAAGAGATAGCGTAGCCTATAACTGCATGGTGGACAGGACAAGAGACTTGGGCTGTAATGAGATGGGGGAGGGTTGGGGGGAGGATTGACCATACCAGGGGTAGGCAACCCAAAACACTCAAAGAGCCACTTGGACCCATTTCCCACCGAAAACAAAACACTGGGAGCCGCAAAACCCTTTTGATATCTACAATGAAGATAACACTGCATATATCCTTTTTTATCTTTATTATATATATATATATATATATATATATATATATATATATATATATATATATATATATATATATATATATATATATAATATATATCTCATAAAGATAAAAATGAATATATGCAGTGTTATCTTCATTTTAGATGTCAAAAGGGTCTCTCTCTCTCTGTCTCTCTCTCTCCCTCCCTCTCTCTCTCTCTTTCTGCTCTTTCTTTCTTTCTTTTCTGCTCTTTCTTTCTTTTTCTCTC
Organism: Protobothrops mucrosquamatus; assembly: GCF_001527695.2. Taxonomy (NCBI): domain Eukaryota; kingdom Metazoa; phylum Chordata; class Lepidosauria; order Squamata; family Viperidae; genus Protobothrops; species Protobothrops mucrosquamatus. The sequence goes on along the minus strand of NW_015390546.1, from coordinate 50,535 downwards.
TTTCCTCTCTCTCTCTCGCTCCCTCTCCCTCTCTCCCTCTCTCTCTCTCTCTCTCTCTCTCTCTCTCTCTCTCTCTCTCTCCGATCTTCTGCTCACTTGGCAAGCTGGCTTCAAGCTGTTCTCCAACAAGCTCAGGGGTAGGCAACCTCGGCTCTTTTATGACTCATGGACTTCAACTCCCAGAATTCCTGAGCCAGCATAGCTGCACTAGCTAGCTCTCTCCTGCCCTTCCTGCTTCCTGCTTCCTGCAGAGATGCAGCAAAGGGAGGAGCCCCACCCAAAAAGCTTTTCAGCTTGTCGGAGAACACCGTGAGTCCACTCTCCTTTACACACACACACACACACACACACAAGCACAAACACAAACACAAACACAGAGAGAGAAGCAGGGAAGCACAAGTGCCTCTCTCTGTCTCTGTCTCTCTCTGCAAATGGCAGAGGAGGCTGGGAGCCACAGGGGAAGGCTCCAAGAGCCGCATGCGGTCCGGAGCCACAGGTTGCCAACCTGTGGACTATACTTTCAGACTTGCAAGATTCTTTCAGTGTAGCTTTACAAGAGAAATAGATTTAGCACATCAGGTTGTGATTCCTACCTGGTGTATCCTCCAAGGCCAACATCCAGTGGTGGGATTCAGCCGGTTCGTACTGGTTCGGTAGAACCAGTAGCTAATTTTTTTGTTGACTTCGGCGAACCGGCTGATGCCCTAGCTCTTTTTCGTACGGCCCAGAACGGACTGCCGGAGGTGCATGGATGCCACTTTTGGAAGTCTGTTCTGGGCCTCGGCCTCCCCGGCTTAGAATGGACTTCCGGAAGTGGCATCCATGCACTTCCGGTAGCCGTTCTGGGCCTGGGAGGCTTCCCCCGCTCAGAATGGACTTCCGGAAGTGGCATCCATGCAGAGAACCGGTTGTTCACTTATTTGAATCTCACCACTGCCAACCTCCATCTTGCAAAGTAATTTTCATGCTTTACAATAAAGTAAAATTAACTTGCCTGGTTGTGATTTCTCTCTATCGCGAGGCTGACATCAATCTTGTAAGTCGGAAAGTGCAATTCTTCTGCCGTGATTTGTAAGCTTTACGATAAAGTAGAATCAATTCACTGGGCTGTGAGTTTTCCTGCCGCCCCGTTTACTTAGGGAGGATCTCTTCTGGGCCTCGTGCCTTACCCACTGCTGATTCTTATCGGACTCTTTCCTCTGCAGGCTTCTTTGCCCAGTCTCCCAAGGTCTTTCCTACATACCATTATCTACCCACTGTTAGATAAGGCTGTGTGGGGAGTCCTCAACTTACAACAGTTCATTTAGTGACCAGAGTTACGACAGCACTGAAAAAAACCGACATGACCATTTTTCACAGTTACAACCTTTCTCGCGTCCCCATGATCAGGTGACCAAAATTCAGATGCTTGGCAACTGGTACATGAGACATGATAGCAGTGTTCCAGTATCTGAGGGGCTGCCACAAGGAAGAGGGGGCCAGGTTGTTCACCAGAGCACCAGAGGGCAGGACGAGAAACAATGGTTGGAAGCTGATTAAAGGAGAAGCAACCTGGAATTAAGGAGAAACTTCCTGACAGTGAGGACAATCAACCAGTGGAACAGCTTATCCCCAGAAATCGTGGGTGCTCCATTGCTGGAAGTTTTTAAAAAGAGACTGGACAGTCGCCTGTCTGAGATGGTATAGATCAGTGATGGCAAACCTTTTACAGACCGAGTGCCCAAACTACAACCCAAAACCCACTTATATATCATCGGGTGTCGGGTGGGCATGGCCCATTGGGTGGGTGTGGCCCATTGAGTGGGCGTGGCTGTGGTGGTAATGGCAGACTGGGTGGGACTAAAAAGTTCAATCAATCAATTCCAACTTTGCGAGATCTTTTTTTTCCCCGCAAGAAGTTGAAATTGATTGATTGATTGAACCTTTTTTTTTGCACATGGCGACAGAGGTTTAAAGCGAAAAGGTTTTATAAAACCCAGCTGAAGGCCTAGGACTGGGGTGACAGTGCGCGTGCCCACAGAGAGGGCTCTGCGTGCCACCTGTGGCACGCGTGCCATAGGTTCGCCACCACGGGTATAGGTTCTCCTGCTTGAGCAGGGGGCTGGACTAGAAGACCTCCAAGATCCCTTCCAGCTTCTATTCTATTCTATTCTATTCTATTCTATTCTATTCTTTCTGACAAAGAAAAGTCAATGGAGAAGCCAGATGGACTTAACAGCCGGGTTATTAATTTATCATCTGCAGGGATTCACTTAACCACATTGGCAAGAATGGTGGTAAAATGGGGCAAAACTCACTTCACAAATGTCTCGCTTAACTCTTCAAGGGCAGCACCATGTAAAGTGCAATTACTTATTTATTATTTCTCCAAGAGCTTGAGGTGGCCTGCAAGGAAGGCTCCCTTAAATTTTAGGCTTAACAAGACCAACTCTGTGGAGGGAACTGTGGAACAGCTGAGTCTGACTTCTCCATAGTTTCCAGTGAATTTACGTGGCCGGAGATGGTCTTGAACCCAGATCTCTCCATTCGTAAAGCAGCACTTTAGCCTACATTGGCTCTAATTGTCCTAATTGTTCGTGCTGATAACATATAACTCTAACTACGCATTTGCAATTCTAACTTTGAAGAGGCCTCGGTTCTGTCTGCTGATAGCGTATTATTTTAATTTGATATCATTAACTTTTCATGTGTTTATTTCTGCCCATTTTAAAACACGGGACCTTCCCCCCCCCTCCAATCTTCAGTTCTTAAGGGCATGCATGCATGCATGCAAACAACAGAGCTGCTTTATGCCCAGAGCTGAATATGCTATACACGATAAGGAAAACGGCTTTGGAAGGACTTAATTTGTACATGATTGGAATTGAAAGCCTCATTGTCTTAATCTGCGGGACAGGCAGGTAAACAGGCAATATTCAGCCATGATTAGGAGCAGGTGAATCTGTAACAGCTGCTTTTTACATATTGCTTTCATTAAGCAAGGTAATTAGCGGGCTTATAAAGCCGTGTCTTCTGGGGGAAAACATCCCTTTTAATAAGAAAACTCCAGTGTAATTATTTTTATATCAATTATTAACGTCTGGGCCCAATTTTATGTAGGGTTCTATTATATTATCCAAGAACAGGCCTGTTAAATCCTAACAGTGCTAAGAAAATTAATACACATATACATATGCGTTTGTGTGTGTGTGTGTGTGTATAGTCAACTTACAACAGTTCATTTAGTGACCGTTCAAAGTTACAACGGCACTGAAAAATGTGACTTGTGACCTTTTTTCAAAGTTATGACGGGGGTTGCAGCATCCCCAGGGTCAGGTGATCAAAATTCAGATGCTTGGCAACTGGTTCATATTTATGACGGTGGCCGTGTCCCGGGGTCACGTGATCCCCTTTTGCGACCTTCTGACAAGCGAAGTCAATGGAGGAAGCCAGATTCACTTAACAACAGTGTTACTAAGCTAACAACCGCAGTGATTCACTTCACAACTGTGGCAAGAGACATCGTAAAATGGGCAAAACTTAACACATGTCTCGCTTAGCAATAGAAATTTTGGGCTCAATTGCGGTCGTACACTGAGGACTACCTGTACTGGGAAAAAGACACTAGAAAGACTCTAGAAAGAGTACAGAGAAGAGCAACAAAGATGATTAGGAGACTGGAGGCTAAAGCATATAAGGAACGGTTGCTGGAATTGGGTATGTCTAGTTTAACGAAGAGAAGGACGAGGGGGGACATGATAGCAGTCTTCCAATATCTCAGGGGCTGCCCCAAAGAAGAGGGAGTCAAGCTATTCTCCAAAGTGCCTGAAGGCAGGAGAAGAAGCAACAGGTAGAAACTAACCAAAGAGAAAAGCAGCCTAGAAGTAAAGAGAAACTTCCTGACAGTTAGAACAATTAACCAGTGGAACAACCTGCCTCCAGAAGCGGTAAATGCTCCAACACTGGAAGTTTTTAAGAAGAGACTGGACAGTCATTTGTCCAAAATGGTATAGGATTTCCTGCCTGAGCAGGGGGTTGGACTAGATGACCCCCAAGGTCCCTTCTAACTACTTCTTCTTCTTCTTCTTCTTCTTCTTCTTCTTCTTCTTCTTCTTCTTCTTCTTCTTCTTCTTCTTCTTCTTCTTCTTCTTCTTCTTCTTCTTATTATTATTATTATTATTATTATTATTATTATTATTATTATTATTATTATTATTATTATTATTATTATTATTATTATTATTATTCCCAGCTTTGCTTATGTGGAATATCTATTTATACAATACTTAAAACTAGTGTCTCTTCTTTGTTTCAAGCTCTGGATCTGAAATATCCTTGTAAAAAAAATGCACTAGACCAGGGCTTTTCAACCTTTTCACCCATTGTACCACTTTTAGGATACGGCAACATCCGAGTACCACCAGTCGCCTAGCAAGGTGTCAAAAACTTGACCAAAAAAAAAAAAAAGAGGAAAAAAGTGATAAAGTACAGGTAGTCCTCGACTTACAACAGTTCGCTTACTGACTGTTCGAAGTTACAATGGCACTGAAAAAAGTGCCCCCCCCAAGCCACAGCCGAGCAAGACACCTGCCTGCCTGCCTGCCTGGCAGCGCTCTTCCTCCTGTCCGAGGTTTTCATTGTTGTGAGCATTTCTGTTGAGGATTGGCAGCGGGGGTGGGGTGGGGGGGTGTTTGGTTTTTATTCCCCCCGTCTGCTGGGTGGTTGCAGCAGGTTTTGGTCACTTCACATGACCCTGGGACACTGTGACCATCATAAATATGAATCAATTGCCAAGCATCTGAATGTAAATCACAAGACCCTGGAGATGCTGCAACATTCCAGCTGATCGGCGCTTCTTCTGGGCTCAGCAGAAACACTAGGATCAGCGCCAAGCTCCAGCTGGAGCCTGGCGCTGATCCTGGCGCTTCCGCTGAGCCCTGACAGCCCTGCAGCTCCAGCCATCTCTCGCTCAGGCTTGCGCGGTGCTGCCACCGGTTCAGCTCATTCCCCTCCCCCGCTACTACTTTTCTAGGATGGTCGCGTGCCATCTGCCAGGTGCCAATGTACCACAGGTGGTACCTGTACCACTGGTTGTAAAGCCCTGCACTAGATCAGGGGTCCCCCACCTGTGGGCAAGTGGCCTGCTGGCCACCAGGCCGCGGATCAAGCTGGCCAGTGCTCGCATGTCTGTGCACGCACTTACCCCCATTCGCACTAGTGCCGCCGCCGCTATGCAAATGGGGCACCGCATGGCCAAAACAGGGTGCTGCGTGGCAAAAATGGGGCGCCGCGTAGTGAAAACAGGGTGGTGCTAATGCCTGTGTGGCAAAACGGGGCGGTTGCTAGCGAGTGTCATGCGGGCGCTTGCACCGCCCTGTTTGTGTTGCGCGTACTCGCGGTCCCGTTTGTGTGCGCACGCATGCATAAAATGTTTCCCCCTCCCTTTCATTCCGGTCCGTCAACTGAGAAAGATTGGAGACCTCTGCACTAGATGTTAGATCACTTTTGACAAGAGAAATGGCAGATGTGAATCCAGATCAATATCTCAGTGGGGAGACAGAGAGATAAAACAACTGTGCTATCACACTAGAATCCCAATTAAAGTAAAACCCATGTGTTTTAATCTATAGTTCAACCCACCCCCATAAATCCCTTTTGATGCTAGGCTTGAGACAGAGATGCCTGTGACAAGCCACAATCACTTTGAAGGAGAATACTTGTAGCTCCCGGTTGAAATGGGGGGGGGCGTCCTTGGTGCTCTCTGAGCCGGCTTGTTTTCTTGCAGACGTTAGTTAGAGTCATGAAATATCTGCAAGAAAATAAGCCAGCTCAGAGAGCACCAAGGACCCCTCACAATCACTTTAAAATAATAAAACATGATGTCTAGCACCCATGCACTAAACTAAACTGCCTCTCTTTCTCTCTCTCTTTTCATGGACCCAGGCCAAGTCAAAAGCAGCTACTGCAGAAAGCCCAACTAATTCCCATCACTTTAATATTAGCCCTTTCAGTATACATTTAATAATAATAATAATAGTAATAATAATGATGATTATGATGAGGCAGTAATAATAATAATAATAACAACAACAACAACAACAACAATAATAATAATAATACAAATATTGTCGCAGGATGGAAGCTGTTCCGAGTAAGGCCGCCTTTTGCAATTGACTGATGGCGCATTGACAAATTCGCCATCAGTCAATTGCAAAAGGCAGCCTTATTAGGAACAGCTTCCATCCTGCGACGAAATCTGTAATACCATCAATTCAAACATCCACATCTGCCTATCCCAGGTCCTTGGTAAGGACTCGATAGGTAGACAAAAATGCCAAATCCAATCTGAACATCTGGCTGACTGTGGGATGATGATGATGATCATCATCAACAACAACAACAACAACAATAGTTGGAAAAGGACCTTGGAGGTATTCTAGTCCAAACACCTGCTCAGGTAGGAAACCCTATACCATGTCAGATAAATGGTGGTCCAGTCTCTTCTTAAAAACTTCCAGTGTTGGAGCATTCACAGCTTCTGGAGGCAAGCTATTCCACTGGTTAATTGTGCTAACTGTCAGGAAATTTCTCCTTAGTTCTAGGTTGCTTCTCTCCTTGATTACTTTCCATCCATTGCTTCTTGTCCTGCCTTCAGGTGCTTTGGAAAATAGCTTGATTTCATTCAGTTGATATCTACAAGGAAGCATCTGTGACCACATTTCGACAAGAGCATTTTGCTTTACTTATCTTACCATTGTTTTCCTTACCCCCTCCTTCAGTTAGTCTAAAGCTGGGCTATCCAACCTCGACAACTTTAAGACCTGTGGCCTTCAACACCCAGAATTCCCCAGCCAGCCATGCTGGCTGGGGATTTCTGGGAGTTGAAGTCCACAAGTCTTAAAGTTGATGAAGTTGGACACTCCTGATGTAAAGGAATGTAGAGATGACCTTGAAGAAGGAATAAGTGAGTCATTAAGGGATAACTTCCCCCCCTAAATTACATGGTCCTGAGGAAGAAGTCTGAGAAGGAAACTCAACACATATACCCCCCCTTTTTAGTATAAGATGGAACAAAAAGGGAGAGAAACTTGGGTAGGTTTTCAAGATTTAGTTCTAGTGTCTGATGGATTCTTTTACTGATTATACGTCATCAGATTGATGTCAGCTCTTAACCCCATAGATTTTTTTCAAGGCACTCTGTCATCCATCTGGACCTTTAGATCTTCTAATGATACATCCACTGTCTCTGTAATTGAGTTCATCCATCTTGTAGCTGGTCATCTATGGAGATTCTCAATCATCCAGGTCATAGTTATCCCAAAAGTGCTTTTTCATGAGGCAACTGGACTTTCTTGGATTTTTTTGGAAGACGTTTTGCTTCTCATCCAAGAAGTTTCTTCAGCTCCGACTAGATCCACACCCATTGGCACTATTCAGTTGACCCTAAGGACACAGATAAACCTCCAAGTGGCCTCAATAACTCTCTAAAAGAATGCAAGTGACAAGCTGTCTGCAAGGTGTATAAATCCTTCCATTCCCCATCCTCCAGTCAGAACTGAAGAAGCTTTTTGTCAAATAATGACTCAAAAGTCGTTGAGGCCACTTGGAGGTTTACCTGTGCCCTCAGGGTCAGCTAAATAGTGCAAAGGGGTATGGAACCTTCTTGGAACTGCTGAAAGGACTGCGTTGTAAACCTTGAGGGGCACAAATAAATCTCCAAGCGGCCTCAATGACTCTCAGAGGGAGTACTAACAACCAGACCACTGCAAGGAATCTAAATCCTTCCATCCTGCACCATTCAGTCAGAACTGAAGAAGCTTCTTGGATGAGAAGCAAAACATTTTCAAAGAAAATGTTACAATGCAAAATCTGGGCTTCATTCTTTTGATAAAATTTCGGCTTGCTCTCCTGCTTGGAAGGAGCTGATGTTTTGTTTCATTCTGGTCTCTGTGTGTTTGGTATTGGAGGGTTTTTTTTTTGTACAACATTGCATTTATTCTTTACCTTAAAGAATCTTTATTCGAGTAGCATAATGTCAGTACTTACATAGCCAAAGCCAAAATCTGAATTCCCCTCCCCTGAGCACATAGTGTCAAGACAAAATTCCCTCCTCTAATTTACAGTCATAAATCACATTCTCCAATTAGTTTGAAATGCAGGCTTTCCCTCCTGTTCTCCAGCCCACCATTTCTTATCATCTCTTATTTCAAAAAACTTTGGTTCTCACACTAGTTACAGTATTGTTATGTCTAACTAAACTCCCATGCACATTCCTCCCCCCCCCCCAGTATCATCTAATTCTAACTCTAATTCTAAGAGTAAAACACAAGAAGGAAAATGGTTGCAACTCCGATGTTAGCAGCGTTGACACTGGATTTATTTAACAAAGTTAAAAAGAGAAATTACTGCAAAGATTGTCTTGTATTTTTTTTTTTTGCTGTTCCTCAAGATTGGTGGTGATGAGTACTGTATTTCCTGAGACTTTCTTTCCGCCGTAAGTAACATTCGAGATGACGCGCAAGAGAATGAAAAGCTGTCAAAAACACAATGAAAGTATAATAGCACTACAGGCTCAACCACAGCCGTTCTTCAAGGTTTTGAAATGTAAAAATGTAGCAAAACAAATCTGATTATTCAAGACGATATTTAAAAAAAGCAACATATTTAATGCTCATTAGATGGACTTTTATTTTAATCCTTTAAAGAAAGCAAAGTCCAGTTGCCTTTAGAAAAAGCACCTTTGTATGTTTTTTCATTGCCATCTGTGCTACTCAATGCTTCTAAGTCAAGTTTCCAAGTTGTCGCCTTTCATTTATTTCTCTCTGTAACATCTATAGTTTATGTGATTCCATTATGCCCAAATCCAGTTTTGGCTACTTCTGGTCCCTTTAGTAGAGAGTTGCCAAATGTTTAAAGATGAAAAAAAAAAGTGGATTGGAGCTGTGAATTAAAGCAGATATTCAAATACTGGCATGCACCAGCAACAACGGGTCTCTGAATTCATAAAATAATCTACGGGAACCTTGTATTCTCTGTTCTGCTAAAAACCACATTTGACTGATTGCAGTTAATTAGAACAATCACAGCTTCCAAATTTGAAAAAGTTAAAAAAAGGCATTCTTTAGTGACTATTGTTTGTAATGATGATCATTTTAAAGAAAAAAAATGTTGTATTAACACAATTAAGGAGGTTTGAGGTTTTTTTTTTTTTTAGTGAGAATAGAGATATCTTTGAAAATTAATTGCTGGTTGCAGCCTGTTTGCCTGGTGAATTTAAACATTAATGGGTCTTTTTTCTTTCTTTCTTTCTTTCTCTTTTTTTCTCTCCCTCCCTCCCTTCCACCCTCCTTCCTTCCTTCCTTCCTTTTTTTTCTTTTTTCCCTCTCTCCTTCCTTCCTTCCTTCCTTCCTTCCTTCCTTCCTTCCTTTCTTTCTTTCTTTCCCTTTCTTTCTTTCTTTCTTTCTTTCTTTCTTTTTCTTTTTCCCTTCTTCTCTCCCTGCCTCTCTCCCTCCCTCCCTCCTTTCTTTCTTTCTTTCTTTCTTTCTTTCCCTTTCTTTCTTTCTTTCTTTCTTTATTTATTTGTTTTTCTCTTTTTCCCTTCCTCGCTCCCTGCCTCTCTCTCTCCTTCCTTCCTTCCTTCCTTCCTTCCTTCCTTCCTTCCTTCCTTCCTTCCTTTCTTTCTTTCTTTCTTTCTTTCTTTCTTTCTTTCTTTCTTTCTTTCTTTCTTTCTTTCTTTCTTTCTTTCTTTCTTTCCTATTTCTTTGTGTTTTCCTCTGGTCTTCACCCAAAGCAGTTTGTTTTTGTTTTTCCTCCCTTCTTCATATTTGGTTATTTCTAGCTAGAAGAACAAAATGTGTATGGACACGCACTTGTATATTTTTTGGGTGGAAAAGTCATTGCTGTGTGTGAAAAGAACGATTAGAATATGCAGAGAGGGAGAATATTGCAAATTGGATGGCTTGGCAATTAGTGTGTGTGTGTGTGTGTGTGTGTGTGTGTGTGTGTGTGTGTGTGCGTGCGAATCCCCACCTCTCGCTATTTTTAAAAGCATGGTTTCTGGCATATATTTGTGTGTCTGTGAGTGTGTCAGTCCCCATCTGTGGTTTCTAATGTGTGTTTATATCTGTCTGTCTGTGTGAATCCCCACCTCTCACTATTTTTTAAAGCATGAGTTCTTGCATACGTGTGTGTGTGTAAGTGAGTGGGTGGGTGTCAATCCCCACCTCTTTTTATTTTTTGAAGTGAGATTTTTGTTTGTGTGTGTGCGTTTCTGTCTATCCATCTGTTTGTACATGTGTGAATCTCCGACTCTCACTACTTGGGTAAGGAGTCCCTGTGGATTTTACTTCATTTGAACCAGCGCAGCCTGAAGACATTTCCGCGGTCATGTGATCAGCATGAAGTAGTAGTAGTAGTAGTAGTAGTAGTAGTAGTAGTAGTAGTAATAATAATAATAATAATAATAATAATAATAATAATAATAATAATAATAATAATAATAATAATAATAATAATAATAATAATAGTAATAAAAAAAGTTGGAAGGGACCTTGGAGTCATCTAGTCCAATCCCCTGCTTAGGCAGGAAACCCTATACCATTTCGGACAAATGGCTGTCCAGTCTCTTCTTAAAAACTTCCAGTGTTGGAGCATTCACCGCTTCTGGAGGCAGGTTGTTCCACTGGTTAATTGTTCTAACTGTCAGGAAGTTTCTCCTTAGTTCCAGGTTGCTTCTCTCCTTGATTAGTTTCCACCCGTTGCTTCTTGTCCTGCCTTCAGGCGCTTTGGAGAATAGCTTGACTCCCTCTTCTTTGTGGCAGCCCCTGAGATATTGGAACACTGCTATCATGCCCTCCCCCATCGTCCTTCTCTTCATTAAACTAGACATACCCAATTCCAGCAACCGTTCCTTATATGTTTTAGCCTCCAGTCCCCAAATCATCTTTGTTGCTCTTCTCTGTATTCTTTCTAGAGTCTCAACATCTTTTTTACATCGTGGTGACCAAAACTGGATGCAGTATTCCAAGTGTGTCCTTACCAAGGCATTGTAAAGTGGTATTAATACTTCATGTGATCTTGATTCTATCCCTCTGTTGTTGTTCGGTTAGTAACCTGGTTGTTAAGTGACCCTGGAATACTGCAATCATCATAAATATGAGTCAGTTGCTAAGCTTCTGAATTTTGATCGCGTGACCATGGGGATGCTGCAATGGTCATAAGTGTGAAAATCAGCCATAAGTCACTTTTTTCAGTGCCCTTGTAACTTTGGACAGTCACTAAAGGAATGGTTGTAAATCAAGGACTACCTATATCCTCAATAAAACCCAAGTCTCCTTCTATGGAGTCTGGAGTCTGTTGATATACTTACCTTTCAATATACTGTTGGAGGAAAAGAAATATTGAATGGCCATTATTTCAATCAGAAACTTCCAAATATGCAGTAAATTACTCAACCCTGAATTCTTCTCATCTAACTGAATTTGCCAAAAACCCATTGCTTGCCGCTAAGACTCTGAACAATTGGGCAGCCATGAAATTAGCTGTAATTTCTGCCCCTGCCAGAAGCTGATAACATTCTCTCAAAAGAGTTTTATTTAAATTCCTTGGACCCAAACTTCTCCCTCTGTGTTCTCTTCCTCGTTTCTCCACAATTACAACTGGGCTTCGTTCAATCAGCTCACTGATTTTTACTACATCTCTCATCTGTTCAGTTCTTGCTCAACTTTTACCCTCAATGTATAGCAATTTTCCTCGGAGCAAAGGCTACAGTAATTTCTGTGAATTCCATTTACTTGAATTGAACCCTGTAGGCATTCTAATCCTCAAGGCACATCTTTAAATTCATCAGTGATAGAAAACTTGCTGGCTGCAAGAATTTTGTACAAGGTTTAAACCAGCTGCTTTAAAAAAAAAAAAAAAACCTAAAACAGCCTTTGCTTCAAAATCTACCACGAACATCGGGGGTTTTTTTATCCCCTGACCTCCGATTTAATCCTCATTTTTTAATCACTTGCAACCCTTTTCCTGAATATTTTTTTTTTAAAAACTTGCATTTAACTTTTTGATAGTGTTCTTACTTGCAAGATTTGATGTAGTCTGTAGAGCATTGTATTTGCTTGTGCCCATATACAGGTAGTGCTCGACTTACAACCGTTCATTTAGTGACTGTTTTAAGTTACAATAGCACTGAACAAAGTGACGTGACCATTTTTCACAATTAATGACCATTGCGGCATCCCCATGGTCATGTGATCAAAATTCAGACCCTTGGCAACTGGCATGTACTTATGACGGTTGCAGTGTCCCGGGGTCATGTGATCACTTTTTAATCATCTTCTGACAAGCAAAGTCAATGGGGAAGCCAGATTTACTTAACAACCGTGTTACTAATTTAACAACTGCAGTGATTCCCTTAACAATTGTGTCAGGAAGGATCGTAAAATAGGGCAAAATTCACCTCACAAATGTCTCACATAGCAGCAGAAATTTGGGGCTCCCTTGTGGTCCTAAGTTAAGGACTACTTTTAGATGTCTTAAAATGTAGTTTTATAATATTTGGTAAGCAAATCAATAATAAATCCACACTCCATAAATCTTGTATTCCTCCTTTATTTTAAATAATTTATTTGTTTGTATTATATTTATGACTTAAACAATCAGCCCAGTAAAACGTTTTGTCTGAAGGATCATCTTGTTTTTATAATGCAGGTAATGTTATCGTCTGTAAATGTTTATCATTAGTTCTGCACATGTTTGCAATATGGATCAGCCTTTGCAATTTAGTGAACTTCAATATTTATTTATTTATTTATTAAATTTATATACCGCCCTATCTCCCTTGCGGGACTCAGGGCGGTGAACAGGCGATACTAAAAACCACGATAATAAATAAATAGTTTCTGTTTTAAAATCGAATTAAATAATAGGCCTGTTCTAAAAACACACCCATACAAAAAACCCCCACTGAAACATAATCAAACTACGCCAGGCCGGCCGCACGGAATAGATGGGCCTTCAGGGATCGGCAAAAAAGGCGCAGGTCCGCAACTGTACGTAGGTCGGGGGGTAGGTCATTCCAGAGGGCAGGAGCTGCCACAGAGAAGGCTCTCCCCCTGGGGGTCGCCAGCCGGCATTGTCTGGCCGACGGCACTCTAAGGAGGCCCTCTCTGTGGGAGCGGACTGGTCGAAGGGAGGTGTTTGGTAGGAGGCGGTCTTGCAAA
>NW_015390546.1:34174-36660 GCF_001527695.2 Protobothrops mucrosquamatus | reverse complement strand
AAAGGCGCAGGTCCGCAACTGTACGTAGGTCGGGGGGTAGGTCATTCCAGAGGGCAGGAGCTGCCACAGAGAAGGCTCTCCCCCTGGGGGTCGCCAGCCGGCATTGTCTGGCCGACGGCACTCTAAGGAGGCCCTCTCTGTGGGAGCGGACTGGTCGAAGGGAGGTGTTTGGTAGGAGGCGGTCTTGCAAATACCTAGGACCATTGCCATGGAGCGCTTTAAAAGTTGTTACTAACACCTTGAGTGTTAGTTGTTACTAACACCTTGAGTGTTAGTTGTTACTAACACTCCAGGTCTCAGATATGGGTATTTTCATTCTCAGGATCTTTTAACAGAATAAGGGACCTTGGAGGTCCACTAGTCCAGCTGCCTGTTCAAGCAGAAAACCCTATAACATTCCAGACAAAGTGTTGGAATATCCACAATCCCTGAAGGCAAACCGTTCAATTGATTACTTGTTCTAACTGTGAGGAGGTTTCTCCTTAGTTCTAGGTTGCTTCTCTCCTTGGTTAGTTTCCATCCGTTGCTTCTTCTCCTGCCCTCAGGAGCTTTGGAGAATAGCTTGACTCTCTCTTCTTTGTGGCAGCCCCTGAGATATTGGAAGATTGTTATCATGTCACCCTTAGTCCTTCTTTTTATTAAACTAGACATACCCAATTCCAGCAACTGTTCTTCATGTGTTTTGTCTTCAGTTCCTTAATCATCTTTTTTGCTCTTCTCTGCACTCTTTCCAGAATCTCAACATCTTTTTTATATTGTGGCAACCAAAACTGGATGCAATATTCCAAGTATGGTCTTACTAAGTCCTTATAAAGTGGTTCCTTCCTTCCTTCCTTCCTTCTCTGTCTGTCTGTTCATCCGTCCATCCGTCCGTCCGTCCGTCCGTCCGTCCATCCATCCATCCATCCATCCATCCATCCATCCATCCATCCATCCATCCATCCATCCATCCATCTATCTATCATCTATCTATCTATCTGTTTATGTGCTAATGCTCTACTTAAACATATATTTGTGTTTTCTGTTGCTACGTGAGACAGTTGTTAAGTGAGTTTTGCCCCATTTTACAACCTTTCTTCCTGCAGTTATTAAGTGAATCACTGAAGTTGTTAAATTAGTTGTTAAGTGAATCTGACTTCCTTACTGACTTTGCTCGTCAGAAAGTTGCAAAAGGTGATCACATGACCCCAGAACACTGCAACCGTCATAAATATGAACCAGTTGCCAAGCATCTGAATTTTGATCACGTGACCGTGGGGATGCTGCAACGGTCGTAAGTGTGAAAAACGGTTATAAGTAACTTTTTTCAGTGTGGTTATAACATCGAACAGTTACTAAACAAATGGATGTAAGTTCGAGGACTACCTATATATCAGTGATTGGATGACCTCTGTAGATGCCATATCTGTATAAATAAAAATGTAAATGTTCGTTTGTTCAAAATCTTAAATCTCCGAAAGTTCTTCACCGATTGCTTTGAAATTTTGACACAACGTTGCATTCGAATACGCGCGTGTTTTTATATACCTACTATTATATAGATGTCACACCTGTGACAGGTAAAAATATGCTTTTTTTGAAAAACAGCGCCATCTGTTGGATGTAAAAGCAACACACGCTATGATTTTCCGATTCCATTTCAATGTTTCCGATTTACGATCCATTTACGATTTCCAAATTTCCAATTCTTTCATTTCCATTTAACCAGACTGAGCCACAGCAACGCGTGGCCGGGTACAGCTAGTGCTAAATAAAATGAAAATAACCCGGGATGTTTGCACTTTTCCAAACTGCTCCTGAAAAAAGGATTTCATGACTTGAAGTCTTAACATTCTGAGATTAGAATTTGAACGATTAACTCTGAGATTAAAATGTACAGAAGACATATATTCCTACTTGGTGAGCTAGGCAAATCTTGTTTTTAGAGTATCCTGGCTAGAGCGAGTGAGTTTGGGATAAGATATAAACCATATATTGGTTCTCCCCACCTCCCAAGACGAAGCCAAAGAGATGCAATTTCAGCCTTCCTTAACAACGATGCCTGAGGATATTGTGATATCTCCCTCCTTTGAGCCTCGCAAGGGAGGGGCATCTGTCAGGAGTGTTTAAAATATAAGATTATGCCACCATATTGCAGAATATTAAATCAGTTGTCCGCTGAGGTTCCTTCCCAATAGGATTGCGCAATCCGAGGTAGCGACTTTATCAGCAATGGGAGCTATTTAATTTTGAAGAACTGGCAGCAGTGAAAACAGAGCGAAGCAGTTGAAACCAGAAAGAAGCTTTTCTGGGAGGGAAAAATGCTGGCCAAGTAAAGACAAATTGGCAATTAAAAAATAGGGGGAGTTGATTAAAAAGTGTAGCATTTCATAAGACCAGAATCGTAATAATAACAGAATAACAGAATTGGAGGGACCTTGGAGGTGATCTTATCCAACCCCCTGCTCAGGCAGGAAGCCCTACACCATTTCAGACAAGGGTTGTCC
>NW_015390546.1:29358-31896 GCF_001527695.2 Protobothrops mucrosquamatus | reverse complement strand
TGCTCTGAGGATACAAGAGTCTTACGGTAGTAGCAGAGTAGGAAAAAACCCCACCTCCTGTTAGACAGGAACAGGTGCAGCTCACAATGCTAAAGTGTCAGGGTCTTGTCATGTTGTATGGAAGCACTTAACAAGGCAAGAGGATGCTTCGAAATTGCAAATTAAGAGAAAGGAAGAAGAAAGATTTAACTTGGTTTAACCCATTTGATAGCATTTACACAAACAAGGAGTAAATGTTTGAGATCTAATTTCTCTTTTTGTTTTACTTCAAAAACCTCGCTAACTGAGGGAACTCTGGCAACGATTCATTAACATTCAGAATTGTTCACTACTGAGGCACGAAGGCAATAGATTTTTCTCCCTTCGGAGTTTGTTTCTCCTGGAGCATTTTGATCAGACAGAAAGCTGAAGCTGAGAGAGAAAATTAACTTACGTGATAGTGGTAATTTCAACTTTGATTAGCCACAGAATGTTGAAGGAAAAGTCTTCATTAGGATCCAGTCCAAGCCGGGAATAAACAAAATGGAGACTGCTTTAGAAAGAAGGTTGCAGTTTATTGAAGAGCAGAGCCAGACAGAAATGTGGTTCTGGGAAAGTTGAACACATGTTGCTGGGAGCGGTGGGTTTTTATACCTTCTTGGGCTTTTGTGTTTGGAGTTGTTCCTGTGGCATGAACTTTGACCTGAGGTTCAGTGTGCCTTTCTGGTATTCTAATGGTGGTGGACGTTAATCCTATTATGTAACAAAGGTAATTTCCTACTTCCTGGAGCTGGTGGCTATGTCTTGTGTTTGAGTTTTTGGGGTGAGGGGTTGTTGGTTCTAGGGATCTTTGTCTTTCTAATCCCATCAGCTCCAAGCTTCCTGGCTCCAGTCTTTCTGAAAGGATTATCACAACAAGTACAGCATAGGTGGCACCTTGCTCAATAGTAGTAACTGTGAGAGGGACCTCGGACTCCTAGTAGACAATCACCTAAATATGAGCCAGCAGTGTGCTGCAGCTGCCAAAAAGGCCAACACAGTGCTAGGCTGCATTAACAGAGGGATAAAATCAAGATCATGTGAAGTGTTGGTAGCACTTTACAAGGCCTTGGTAAGGCCACACTTGGAATACTGCATCCAGTTTTGGTCACTGCAATGTAAAAAAGATGTTGTGACTCTAGAAAGAGTACAGAGAAGAGTAACAAAGATGATTAGGGGACTGGAGGCTAAAGCATATAAGGAATGGTTGCTGGAATTGGGTATGTCTAGTTTAATGAAGAGAAGGACGAGGGGGGACATGATAGCAGTGTTCCAGTATCTCAGGGGCTGCCACAAAGAAGAGGGAGTCAAGCTATTTTCCAAGGTGCCTGAAGGCAGGGCAAGAAGCAACGGATGGAAACTAATCAAGGAGAGAAGCAACCTAGAACTAAGGAGAAACTTCCTGACAGTTAGAACAATTAACCAGTGGAACAACCTGCCTCCAGAAGTGGTGAATGCTCCAATACTGCAAGTTTTTAAGAAGAGACTGGACAGCCATTTGTCCGAAATGGTATAGGGTTTCCTGCCTGAGCAGGGGGTTGGACTAGATGACCTCCAAGGTCCCTTCCAACTTTATAGTGGCTCGACACGACGGCAGCTCGGCGGCCCTGGGAGGACCAACGACAAGGGGCCATGGTGGCCTAATGGCCTGGCGAGGCCGGGGTGGCCTGACGGCCCGTAAAAGGGAGGAGGCATACAGAGGCATACAGAGGCGTGGCATATAGCGGCCCGGGGGTTGTGCCGGCTCAGCGGCGTGTTATACAGTGGCCCGGAGGACGCACCAGCACAGTAGCATAGCGGCCCGGGCGGAAGAACGGCCCGGGTGGAGGACAGGGCCCAGGGGGGCCCTGGGGACCTATATGACTGTGTTTGGCGGGCCCGGAGGCCTACACTACTGGCCGGACGACTCTGACTGTAATTCCCTCCCCTCCCTCCCTTTTCTTTCTTAGGGGGGGTGCAAAGATTTACGACATCGTCTTCTTCTAACCCATCAAACCCCTTGACCACCATCACGAGGACTTTCCCCCTCCCGACTCTGCTGTTGGACCCCCCACCATGATTTGGAGTTGTATTCCAGGAGGGAACTGCTGGCCCTGCGCGACTCCCCCATCGCGCAGGCATGGCCCAACACGATTCCGAGGGCCAGCCTTAATGAAAGGGTTTGGAACCCTGAGAGGTGGCACGTAGCGGCAGCAGGGAGGGATCTAAGAAGGAGGAAGTTATATACCTTCTTAGAAGGATGTTTTGTTAAATTTTTAGGGGGTTCAGGGTTGGCCCGAGGGGAACTTGGGGAGTCCTCTCGGAGGCCAAGGCCGGTCCCGTCGAGGGGGCGCGGAGTGGTAAGGGAGGAAACTGGGGGGCTGGCGGAGGGTGGTGTGATAGGTACGGTTAGTGGGAGGGGCAGGTATGGCGGGAGCAGAGGACCATATCGGGTTTTGGGAGCACGCACACGCTGCTTACAAGCTTGTGGGTGCTCCGATCCTCAGAGCTCTGCTCGATCCCCAGGGACCTTAGATCCTC
>NW_015390546.1:19402-27647 GCF_001527695.2 Protobothrops mucrosquamatus | reverse complement strand
GACACTCAGCTGTACATATCCACCCCGGGCCACCCCAACGATGCCCTTGACGTGATGGCCCGATGCCTGGAGGCCGTGAGGGTCTGGATGGGGAGGAACAGACTCAGACTCAACCCTTCCAAGACCGAGTGGCTGTGGCTTCCAGCGCCTCGGCATAGTCAGCTGATTCCATCGCTGACTATAGGGGGCGAAACTTTGGCCCCCTCAGATCGGGTCCGCAACTTGGGTGTTCTCCTGGATTCACGGTTGACATTGGATGACCAGTTGTCGGCCGTGACCAGGGGAGCGTTTTATCAGGTTCGCCTGATTCACCAGTTGCGGCCTTTTCTGGACCGGGACGCCTTACGCACGGTCACTCATGCCCTTGTCACTTCCGCTTTTTTAATATCCCCCCAAATATTTTTTTTCTTTTCGGAGGGGGGGTTTCTGTCTTCCCAGAAGAGCAATCAAAGGAATTGAATCTTTTGCTGTTACATTAAGGAGCTGGTCTTCAGGAAAGGGGTTTTTTTCGGCTTCTTTAAAGGAATATTGAGCTGTTCGGCCTTGAAGTAAATACAGGTAGTCCTCGACGTACGACCACAATTGAGCCCAAAATTTCTGCTGCAAAGCAAGACATTTGCTAAGTGAGTTTTGCCCCATTTTACAACCTTTCTTGCCACCGTTGTTAAATGAGTTGCACTTGTTAAGTTAGTAACACGGTTGTAAAGTTTTATCTGGCTTCCCCATTGACTTTTCTGGTTAGGAGGTCGCAAAAGGGGGTGGCATGACTCCGGGACACTGCAACCGTCATAAATATGAGTCCGTTGACAAGTGTGTGAATTTTGATCACGTGACCCTGGGGATGCTGCAACGGTTGAATGAAAAACGGTCATAGGTCACTTTTTTCAGTGCTAATTGTAACTTGATATGGTCACTAAATCAAATGTTATAAGTTGAGGACTACCTGCATGTGGCAACCATTTGTAAAGCATGAATGTAGTAGCCCAGAAAAACAGGAGAGTTTAAGAAAGAAACTCAAGATTGCTCTTAGCTGTCTTTGGTATAAGAGATGCACAGAAGTCTCTTCCTCCTCCTCCTCCTCCTCCTCCTCCTCCTCCTCCCTCCCTCCCTCCCTCCTTCCTTCCCCCTTTCACCT
Organism: Protobothrops mucrosquamatus; assembly: GCF_001527695.2. NCBI lineage: Eukaryota > Metazoa > Chordata > Lepidosauria > Squamata > Viperidae > Protobothrops > Protobothrops mucrosquamatus. The sequence goes on along the minus strand of NW_015390546.1, from coordinate 26,512 downwards.
TCCCCCTTCTTCCCACTCCGGACAAGTCCCTGTAGTTTTTTGGGCAAGATTTCAGAAATGGTTTGCCATTGCATCTTTCTTAGGGCTGAGAGAGAGTGACTCTTTTCATTATGGATTTTCTGGGAACTGAGGCTTTCAAATACTTTTCTATACTGATCCCACTTTTTCCATTAAATAAAGTATCTTCCCTCTCAGCGGCCGTTTTTTAGAACCCAAAGGTGCTTTTTCAGGAGGCAACTGGATTTTCTTGTTTTTCTTTGAGGACGTTTCGTTTCTCATCCAAGAAGCTTCTTCGGCTCTGACTCAGTGGTGGGATTCAGCTGGTTCGCACCGGTTCGGCAGAACCGGTCGCTAAATTTTGCTGCATTCGGAGAACCGGCTGGCTTCCAGAAGTCCAGTTTAGTCCAGGACTAGAACGGCCCGCTGGAAGTGCGTGGATGCCACTTCTGGAAGTCCGTTCTAGGCCTCGGAGGCCTGGAGGAAGCCTCCCAGGCCTAGAACGGCCCACCGGAAGTACATGGATGCCACTTCCAGAAGTCCATTCTACACCTCAGAGGCCCAGACCTGCATCAAATAAGAGAACCGGTTGCTCAGGTATTTGAATTCCACCACTGCTCTGACCCGGATGGTGGGGAATGGAAGGATTTATGCTCCTTGCAGACAGCTGGTCATTTGCATTCTTTTAGAGAGTCGTTGAGGCCATTTGGAGATTTATCTGTGTCCTCAGGGTCACCTGAGTGGTGCAAATGGGGGTGGAGCCTTCTTGGCTGCAGGATGTTTTATGGAAATCCGTTCATGCTCCCTCCCCATTCGAAGGGTGTTCATCCCAAAGTACATAGCTCAATGTCTATGGAGCTTCTCAGTCATCCAAGTCATGGTTGTCCCACGGGGGCTTTTTCAGGAGGCAACTGGACTTCCTTGTTTTTCTTTGAAGACGTTTCGCTTCTCATCCATTTATCCATCCATCAATCCTTCCATTCATTCCCCACCATCCAGTCAGAGCTGAAGAAGCTTCTTGGATGAGAATCAAAACGTCTTCAAAGAAAAACAAGAAAGTCCAGTTGCCTCCTGAAAACAGCACCTTTGGGGACAACCATGATCTGGATGTTTGAGAATCTCCACAGACATTTTTTAGAAGTTTTCATCTTCTCTTATTACAGGAGAACCCCCAAGTTTCTCCTATACTAGAGTTCTGTACCAGCCTTTTGAATAAATAGTTGGATATATGAGAAAGCAATCAAAATTGATGTAGCTCCCAGGAGGCAAAACCCAGAAGGAAAGATGGCGTAGGGAAAGGACCATGAGTTCGGGCTGTTTTAAAATGTCTGTCTGTTTACGCTACAACGTTAGGCTTCCCTGTTCTTATTTTTGTGCACTGAAACAATATTTTTACAGACCTCGTTGAACTGTTCTCTGAGGTCTCATCCTTTTTGAACGTATCGACTCAGCAAAGCCCAGCTATCAGGATTTTCCATTATCATCCTAAATAAAAACTGAAAGCATAAATGGAATTTCCATGTTGTGCAAGGAAACCGTCCAATAAAACCAGAAGTGCTCAATGACTTTCAAAAGATGCTGCTGCTGGAGCAACAAGGGATGCTGCCCTTGTGCATATTATAGCTCTATACCTACTTAAAAACAGGATTGTAGGAGAAGATCAAGCAGAGCCTGGGGTCAGAGTCAAGCAAGTAATCAGCCTAGAACAATGGTGGTGAACCTATGGCACGCGTGCCACAGGCACTCAGAGCCCTCTCTGTGGGCACGTGCGCCATCACCCCAGCCCCGCTTCCTCCGCAGTCCTCACCAGCAGCCCCCCCAGAGGAGAGTTGCCCCCGAGTGTGGCCCACATAGAGCAGCGCAGCCAAGGACATGGCAGCCAGGCAGCGGGGACAAGACTCCGCCCTCGCATCCCATCACACGCAGTTGATGCTACATGGTGCGGGCAGAGGGCATGGCTGCCATGGCCCTGCTGGGCTGCCTGGGCAATCTGCGGCGGGCCATGGAGGTGGTGAATGGCCCTGCGGGTGGGCCAGGTGGGGTTGGAGCGGGCAGGACGGGAGGCAGAGCAGGGTGGCGGGACAGGTTTTTGGGCACTTGGTCTCTAAAAGGTTCGCCATCACTGGCCTAGAATCATTACATTCCCACAAAAAGTCTTGGTCCAACCCTTCTTGAATTCCATTGATTCTTATCTAGCACCAATTTAGTGCTGACCAGTAGTTGACTAGTTTCTTGTGAATGGGCATGATCAATAAATCCTCTTAATTGCAACTTAATGTGTGGTCCCAATTCTTCGCACCTGACAAAGACTAGAAATACCAAGTAACCAACCTATGATGTTGCTATCTTCTTATGACAAAGAAGTACGATGGAAAGGCACCCTGAATATTGGGAAACTCACAGCCAGGCAAGGAGGAGGAGCCAAGTGGGGAATTAGCCTTGAGTCCTTCCACAGCCATAAGAGGCCTAAGCCTAAACCCCACCTAAGTTCCAGGAAACCATATCTGTTCGTTCCCAAGGGAAGGCAAGCAGATTCTTGTATGTAGGGTAGAGCAGAATAAAGTAGCTGACGTAGACCTTTCATGAGGGGATTTGATTGACACTGGAGGTTTTTAAGAAGAGATTAGACAACTATTTGTCTGAAATGGTATAGGCCAGGGGTAGGCAACCTTGGCTCTTTTATGACTCGTGGACTTCAACTCCCAGAATTCCTGAGCCAGCTATGCTGAGGGGAAAGGGAGAGGTTTCCAAGCTGAGCCATGCTGGCTCGGGAATTCTGGGAGTTGAAGTCCACGAGTCATAAAAGAGCCAAGGTTGTCTACCCCTGGTATAGGCTGTCCTGCTTGAGCTGGGGGTTGGACTAGGAGANACTCATCATGAGCAGAATACATTATTCATTATTTCTAAACCCAGCATTTAGCAGCACTCCAAGGCTTAGAGGGACAAGAGGCGCTGTGTGTGTGTGTTATTGTGGCTTGTTTATTTTTCCCCTTTGTAGAGTGAGCCTTGAGCCACCTGGTGGACACTTCAAATAATACATTTGTCTCCCCAAGCAGAGGTTCAGTCCTGGAACAGCACATTAAAACACCACATTTCCCTCTTCTTCTCGTTTCACGGATGGCTTAATGAGCTGCAGTAATCGTTTGCTTAGCTGCAAAATAAATTTGAACTCGGAGCGTGGCCCCGTCGGGGAAACGGGACTGAAATTTCAATTGAACTAAAAAAGCAGGAATTAGTCTTTTTCAGAGAGAAGTGTTTTTACTGTTACATTAAGGTAATTAGATCTTCGGGATGGTATATGGGGCCTCTCAGCCCATTTCTGGCCCATTTTAGATGGGATGATCGATTCCAGAAGAAGACTTCTGTCAACTCTGGAATTTCACTTAGCATTTTTTCAGACATTTGTGCGTTATTTATTTATTTATGCATGCATGCCTTGGCTTGAGATGGGCAGTTATAGAAACTGAATATACAGTATAAATAAATGAATAAGTTACATCCTTCTTCTGTCTAAGCAGATCCCACCGGGGGGGGGGGGGCTAACCTGTTTGGGTGAAAAAGCTAAACAGATTTGGGCTTTGTTAGTGTGTGGATCAAAAAATCTCCAGGAAAGACGGTTGTGTAGACTAAACTGGAAACTGAATTGTTATTCTAACGAATCTAATGATGTTCCTTTGGCAACAGTACAGAAGAGGTTAGAATAAAATAGAACGGAACGGAACAGAACAGAACAGAACAGAATAGAATAGAAAATATGGAATAGAATAGAATAGAATAGAATAGAATAGAATAGAATAGAATAGAATAGAATAGAATAGAATAGAAAATATGGAATGGAATGGAATGGAATAGAATAGAATAGAATAGAATAGAGCTAGAAGGGACCTCGGAGGTCTTCTAGTCCAGCCCCCTGTTCAAGCAGGAGAACCTATCCCATTTCAGGCAAAATTTCTATAGACTGAAGTGGAAATCCTAGAAGAACACAGTGGCAAACAACATTTGTTTGTATGTTTTGCATGCTTTGGACTGAGATCCATGTATGTCTAGTTCAATGAAGAGAAGGACCAGGGGAGACATGATAGCAGTGTTCCAATATCTAAGAGGCTGCCAGAAAGAAGAGGGGGTCAACCTATTTTCCAGACCACCTGAAGGCACGATAAGAAGCAACGGATGGAAACCAGGAGAGAAGCAACCTGGAACTAAGGAGAAATTTCCTCAATTGTCATAAGTCGAGGACTGCCTGTATCAAGATAGCAAGAGACATGGCGAGCTCATTGGTTAGAATGCATTGCAGGCTAACTCTGCCGACTGCCGGAAGTTCGATCCTGACCGGCTCAAGGCTGAGTCTGCCTTCCATCCTTCCAAGGTCGGTAAAATGAGGACCCAGATTGTTGGGGTCGACATGCTGACTCTGTAAGCTGCTTAGAAAGGGCTGTAAAGCCCTGTGAAGTGGTATATAAGTCTAAGTGTTATTGCTATCAGGTTTTCCTCTGATCATGTGAAAACTAATTCTCACACTTTTTATAGCTAGCTGGTTCCAACTGCATCCATGCCATTTAGAGCTATCACAATGATGTCCTTTAATCTTAGACCCTGATTAGTATTTATTTAATGTTTCCAGGTGTGCCTCTGCTTCTTTTATGCATGCCAGCCTTGAGCAAACTTGTCTAGAAGTTTCTTTTTATTTCATCTACCGAATGTTTGGATTGGACGCTTCCAATAGCAAAGTGTAATTTGTGCACTCCATTTCAACTAGTTCGATATTTTTGACAATCTGTTCGGTTCGGAGCAGGTCAGTTTTAAGCAATTAAGTAAATTTTTGCAAACGTAGCAGAAGACGCTTGAGGCTGAGTCATTATGGGTACAAGGGAGAGCCACAGCTCACCTTAATGAAGGCGATCTTGGTTTATTTTTAACGCCAGGTATAGAATTGGGAATTGCATGCGGCTCAGAGTCAGCATGGTTGGAGATACTTATAAGCACTGCAAATCAATCCATCTTCTGCTGGCATGGGTTACATAAAGCAAAGGCAGGACAAGAAGCAACGGAGAAGAGATCGAACCTACAACTAAGGATAAATTTCCTGACAGTTAAAACAATCCGTGGAACAATTTGCCTCCAGAAGTTATGGGCACTCCAACACTGGAAGTTTTCAAAAAGAGACTAGAGTTGCCTCCTGAAGCTGTGGGTGCTCCAACACTGGAAGTTTTTAAGAAGAGATTGGACAACCATTTGTGTGAAATAGTATACAGGTGGCACGCAGAGCCCTCTCTGTGGGCACGTGTGCCATCGCCCCAGTCCTAGGCCTTCAGCTGGGTTTTATAAAACCTTTTCACTTTAGGCCTCTGCCGCCATGTGCAAAAAAAAAAGGTTCAATCAATCAATCAATCAATTTCTTGCAGGAAAAAAAAGATCTTGCAAAGTTGGAATTGATTGATTGAACTTTTAAGTCCCACCCAGTCTGCCGTTACCACCGCAGCCATGCCCACCCAATGGACCACACCCACTCAATGGGCCACACCCACCCGGCACCCGACGATACATAAGTGGGTTTTGGGTTGCAGTTTGGACACTCGGTTTTTAAAAGGTTCGCCATCACTGGTATAGGGTCTCCTGCTTGAGCAGGGGGTTGGACTAGAAGACCTCCAAGCTCCCTTTCAATTCGGTTATTAGAAATGGGACATAGCTAAGAGTTCAGCGGTCCGTTGGTAAAGCAGCACTGGATTGAAAAATCGGAACCAAAAGTGACTGATGATTTGCGATTGCAATTGTGAGAGATGTGTAGTAAGAGCTACTCATTTTCTTTCTTTATTCGTCTTTTATGCGGAGTGGTATTTAAGGCTATTGCTATTGCCTCACCTTCCAGGTGACATTACAGAATTTGTCTGGGAGAAGTGGTAGAGGCATTTGGAGACCATTTTTAGCCATTGGCTCAATTCTTACTTGAAAGATCCTTTGGGCTTTTCTGATTCTGTAATCAGACCTGGGGGGTTTATCTGGATCCTCAGAGTCACCTGAATCAGATGGCAAATGGGTGTGGAACCTTCTTGGAACTGCTGAAAGGACTGTGTGGTAGACAGGAGATTGTTGTTGTTGTTAGTTGCGAAGTCGTGTCCGACCCATTGCGACACCATGGACAACCTTCCTCCAGGCCTTCCTGTCCTCTACCATCTTCTGGAGTCCATTTAAGCTCATGCCTACTGCTTCAGTGACTCCATCCAGCCACCTCATTCTCTGTCGTCCCCTTCTTCTCTTGCCCTCCATCTTTCCCAGCATTAGGCTCTTCTCCAGTGAGTCCTTCCTTCTCCATTGCAGTAGAAATCCTTTTTTTTGTTGTTGTTAGTTGCGAAGTCGTGTCCGACCCATCGCGACCCCATGGACAACGTTCCTCCAGGTCTTCCTGTCCTCTGCCATCTTCTGGAGTCCATTTAAGCTCACGTCTACTGCTCCAGTGACTCCATCCAGCCACCTCATTTCTCTGTTGTCCCCTTCTTCTCTTGCCCTCCATCTTTCCCAGCATTAGGCTCTTCTCCAGTGAGTCCTTCCTTCTCATTAGGTGCCCCCCCTCCCTGTTGAGGGAGGGCTGTGCAATTTTAACATAGATGGCCTCTTTGCGCCCTCTTTCAAACCCTTCTGTCCAGAGTGTGGACTTTGAGAATCTCCACAGACATTTAGCTTGTGACTAGAGGTACAGTGGTACTTGCCTTCCCTTTCAGTCAAACTCAAATCAGCTTCCTTCGAAGCAAGAGGGGGGGGAGGCTGTGTACTGTATATGTCTGATAGGGAGAAGCTTGTTTCTTGAAGGCAGTGGCGCTCAGTAACCTCATTTCATCCTAGGTTAGCCCTTTCCAAAGAAACAGGCTGTGCTATTAAAAGCTGAATGCTTTAGTTAAAGGAGACAGGGCAGGCAAGAGCAGGATTTTGCTTAGTGTGCCTGGCAATACAGAGTCAAGAATTCAGCAACTGCCCTCCTGGTCTTCATTGGTGTTTTCTGCTTGCCTCCTATTCCTCCTCCTCCTTGTCTGTCATCCTAGAAGGGATGGGTTTGAAGTTCACCCTTGCAACCCCAGCTGTGGGAAGCATCGATTGCTTCTGCCAGCAGCCACTGCCAAG
>NW_015390546.1:15000-19079 GCF_001527695.2 Protobothrops mucrosquamatus | reverse complement strand
CAGGATTTTGCTTAGTGTGCCTGGCAATACAGAGTCAAGAATTCAGCAACTGCCCTCCTGGTCTTCATTGGTGTTTTCTGCTTGCCTCCTATTCCTCCTCCTCCTTGTCTGTCATCCTAGAAGGGATGGGTTTGAAGTTCACCCTTGCAACCCCAGCTGTGGGAAGCATCGATTGCTTCTGCCAGCAGCCACTGCCAAGCAGCTCTGTGAGTTGAGTCATTTATTGACAAAGACCGACCAGCCGATGATGCTGTGCAGCTCCTCTCGCCCTGTTCCCACGATGCACCGCTGATAGCAGCTGTCAAAAGTATTTGGTTTACGAAAAACTGGACCTTCTGGCTGCGGAGAAGGGAACGGTGGGCAGAAGGATCCGATCACGGTCGGCTGCCATGAAGACGTACCTACCTCGGCAGCACAGCTGTTGCCGTGAATCCGATGGGATAGAGCCTGCCAGAGGAATGCCAACTTTATCCGGAGGTGTTCATTGCACCTCCAGTTTGCAGGAAAGTGCCCCAGGGCATTGTGGGCATCCTCGACACCGTTGCCAGGTGTTAACCTCTACTGCTTCGGGACCTTTGTGTCCAGTTTCATCCCAAACCAGGACTAGATGTCACTCAACTTGGGACGACGCACAAGGAAACCCCAGGAAAACTTTGGCGAAAGTAAAAGGGGCGAGCAGAGATAGAAGCTCAGAGTGCACCTGTCCCCACAACTGGCACAACCCTGTACAGGTGAGCCTCTTTTGTTCCCAAGTTACCTAGAAGGGATAGACCCCCAAATCAAGTCAGGTAACGTCAATTAGCCATCGCTTTGGGAGGGATAAAAGTTCTTAAGTCCAGCAGTACATTTTATGAAAGCCAGGTGTGCTGTCCAGCGTGGGGTAGGGATTATTTTGCAGGAATTAGCATCCGAGAAAGATTTCATTCTCTCATTTAATGTGCCATCTTTGTCGTTTGGTGCCCTTTCCCCTGGCATATCGTGGCTTTGTAGCACTGGACGGTGTGTTAAAATTTGTCCCGTTGTCATTGTGTTGGGAAATGGCATCTCTAAGCAGCTCAAAAGCTTCAGAACAGGAAGAAGAAAAAGAGAATGACTGAAAAATAATTTAACAGAGGAATATCTGCAAAAAAAAAATATCTAGGATGAAATAAGATTTTTATTTTGCTTGTCTTCTACGTGCAGCATATATAATGAATTTGCTGTGGTCTGAAGTTTTTAAATGACACCTCAGGCACTGTTATTTGGATTCGGTTATAGCAACATGCAAGAGATATCTAAGCAAGGCAAAAAATAAATCAACAGTGATGTCTGATCGCTGATAATATTGAGGGATAACTATAATTGTCTCCCTTCTATAAACATCCAGAAATCAGAGTTTGTTTTTTTCATTTTCCCATGAGTTAAAATTTTGTTCAAAAAACTGCTTTTATTACGAAACGTTGTTAAGGAGAAGCAAGAAAAATAGAAACATTTTTTAAATCTGTAAACCAAGAAATTAGCGTAAGGATCCTTCTGAGAATGTTGTGTAAATAAATATTTTCTTTAAAGAACAATCTAGTTTTTTTATTTAAAAGGAAGAATAAAGCGCTTAAAGTTACATTTCAGTGCAGAGGTGCAGGTATTATGGTATAGGTATTAGCAAGAAAGATCTTTGTATTATTATTATTATGAGTTTGGAAAACTCCTGAGAACTTTATAAAAAAGAAATGAACCCATGTGCACGGTTACTATTTACATGAAAAGAAAGCTAATAATGCAAATTCAGTTTCTGGTGATTTCCACTTGTGACAGTATTTGAATGTCTAACTCTATTCTTATTAAATATCCATTAGCAACTGTTATTACTATGGGTCTGAAATTGTGTTCTTAAAAAAAAGCATGTTAAAGTACAGTCAACTGCCCTGTGTTGTTCATACTATCAACCTGGTGGCCTAGATGTTTTAAAACAGGGGTCTTCAAACTTGGCCCTTTTATGAATTGTGGACTTCAACTCCCAGAATTCCTCAGCCAGGCACGCTGGCTGAGGAATGCTGGGAGTTGAAGTCCACAAGTCATAAAAGGGCCAAGTTTGAAGACCCCTGTTTTAAAATAACAAATAATAAAGGTTAATCTGAGGGGGAAGCTTCGTTCTCCGAGCTTATGTGTTGGTTTCTGAACGTTTCGTTACCAGGCTAGCTAACATCTTCAACAAAGTTGAGTGGATGTCAGAATCAGTGTTTTGTTTATAAGGGCTTCAAGTTTGGATGTGTCAAGTGAGTGTCTTGTAATGGATCTTGTGATGGGTCAGGTGTGAGTCATCAGTGAGAGGCTTGTGGTGGGTCTTGTGATGGGGAGGTCACATCCGGTCAGGGACATTGGGAGATAAACTCCTGGTGAGAGGGGTGGGGCTTGTGTAGGATGGTTGAGGGTTAGTGCTGTCTGGTTGGCTGTGTGGTTGATTTGGATTCTGAGGGGTTCGTAGGCTGGTTGTAGGTCAATGTGTCTGTTGATGGACACTCGACACACTCACACTCAATGCCCTTATAAGCAGAAGTACACGGACACTGACATCCCCTAAACTCAGTGGTGGGATTCAGATATGTGAACAACCGGTTCTCTGTGTGGATGCCACTTCCGGAAGTCCATTCTGGGTCTGGGCAACAAAAAAATAGCTACCGGTTCTGCCGAAGTGATGTGAACCGGCTGAATCCCACCACTGCCTACGACAACAACTGAGCCAAACATTCCATTGCTAAGCAAGGCCGTCACTAAAAACAATGCAAAGCGAGAAATTCAATTTTTTTCAATGCTTTTTTTTCCAATGCAGGCAATCCTCAACTTATGACCATAATCCACCTTTGTTTTGGGAGAAATGGGCATTGGAGGTGGGAAGGGATAACCCATTTCTGTAGGGTCTTTGGTGCTCTCTGAGCTGGGTGGTTTTCTTGCAGACGTTTCATTACCAAACTAGGTAACATCATCAGTGCTAGAACGGGAGTGGGATCTGCCCATCAAGCAGGCCTGGTCCATTGATAAGATTGCAGAGTTTAGGACTGAGCAGAAAGATAGGCCGGAGTCACTTCTGTATCTGTTGAGGTAACATCATGCTGACATGATCCACTGATAAGAATTACAAAGTTTAGGTGTGAGTAGATAGTTTATGAATTGTAGTCTTATGATCATATTAAAAAAAACAAAAATAAAAATAAAATACAGGATCTAATTCCTTATTTTCTGTAAATTCTTTTATCTACTTTAATAGAGAAAAGCCCAAAAGTAATAAAATACATATGCGATAAAGACGAAGAATCAACGTTCAGATAAATACATCATATTTAGAGCATACCCCAGTTTGTCTGCTCTAATGAGTTCTCAGCTCAATTGCCTTAACTATAAACTTATGAGCCTAAGAGATAGGGTTGAATCTCTATATAAATAAAAATGTAAATGTTCGTTTGTTCAAAATCTTAAATCTCCAAAAGTTCTTCACCGATTGCTTTGAAATTTTGACACAACGTTGCATTCGAATACGTGCGTGTTTTTATATACCTATATTATATAGATGTCACACCTGTGACAGGTAAAAACATGCTTTTTAAAAAAAAACAGCACCATCTGTTGGATGTAAAAGCAACACACGCTTTTACCAGACTGAGCCACAGCAACGCGTGGCTGGGTACAGCTAGTAGAAAATAAATTTATAAATCCTTTATAAATCCTTAGTAAGAGCACACCTGGAATACTTCATCCAGTTTTGGTTATCACAGTACAAAGAAGATGTTGAAACTTGGGAAAAAGTGCAAAGAAGAGCAACTAGGATGATTAAAGGCCCGGAGACAAAAACATATAAAGAATGGTTGCAGGAATTGGGTATGGCTAGTCTAGAGAAAACAAAGACTAGGGGTAACATGATAGCAATATTCTGGTACTTGAGGGGCTGCCACAAAGAAGAGGAAGGGGTCAACTTATTTTCCAAAGCACCAGAAGGCAAGGCAAGAAACAATGGATGGAAACTAATCAAGGAGAGAAGCAACCTGGAATTAAGGAGAAACTTCCTGACAGTGAGGACTATTAACAAGTGGAACAGCTTGCCTTCAGAA
>NW_015390546.1:0-10000 GCF_001527695.2 Protobothrops mucrosquamatus | reverse complement strand
CTTCAGTTGGGTTTTATAAAACCTTTTTGCTTTAGGCCTCCGCCGCCGTGTGCAAAAAAAAAAAAAAAGGTTCAATCAATCAGTCAATTTCAACTTCTCGCGGGAAAAAAAAGATCTTGCAAAGTTGGAATTGATTGATTGGACTTTTTAGTCCCACCCAGTCTGCCGTTACCACTGCAACCACGCCGACCCAATTGGCCACACCCAGCCAAATGGGCCACACCCACCCGGCACCCGACGATGCATAAGTGGGTTTTGGGTTGCAGTTTGGGCACTCGGTCTCTAAAAGGTTCGCCATCACTGGTATAGAATATGGAATAAGAATAGAATAGAATAAAATAGAATAGAATAGAATAGAATAGAATAGAATAGAATAGAATAGAATAGAATAGAATATGGAATAAGAATAGACAAGCAAAGCCAATGGGGAAGCCGGATTCATTGAACAACTGGATAACTAACATGAATTGCAGTGATTCACTTAACAACTGTGGCAAGAAAGGTCGTCAAATGGGGCAAAACTCACTTAAAGGTCTCACTTAGCAATAGAAATGTTGGGCTCAATTGTAGTCGTAAGCCGAGAGCTACCTTTAGGCATAAGAAACATTCCCTTTTTACTAAAATCTGACTTTCTAAGAATTGTTCTTCCTTATCCATTCATGGCAACTTTCGTAAAGATCAGAGAGATCTTCGCAAAAAATTTATTGTTATCTGCTAAATAATGTTAAATACACTTATGATGTAATACAGAGGTCCCCAACCTTTTGGGCACCAGGGACCGGTTCCGTGGAGAGAGGGTTTTTCGCGGACCGGAGGGTGCATGGTTTTGTGTGCTGCTGGCATCCCATGGATGGGGCTTTGCTTGTTTGTGCAGACCGTTTGCTGGCATGCTGTGGACCGGTAGTGGTCCACGGGCCGGGGGTTGGGGACCCCTGATGTAATATACTGTATGTATATATATTTTTTACATAATAAACGTAATAAATAAACAACATCTTGATTCTTCATTTTATATGTGTTGGCATCTTCACTGGACTATTTTATTCCTGACATCCACACAGTTTGGAGAGTTCTATTTTTTCTGGAAGCTTTTCTGGAGGGAGACCTAGAATCCTCTGGATAAAACAGCCTTTCAGATAATTTGATCCGGAAGGAAGCCAGGTGTACAACAGACAGCGCGTAGTGGGTTCCATTCTTTCTTTACTGCTTCTCTGAGCTCATGCTGTGCTATGCCAAACTGACTTTTTAAATTGGCTGGCATTTGCCGTGATTGCTCCATCATAGGCCATCTGTGATCTGCCGGTGGTGATCCGCATGCTGGCCAACTTCTGTCAGATGTTCAGCCAGAATCCTTGGAAGTATGGGGGAAGGAAAGCCAGTGAGTCAGTCCTCGGGCAGAGGGAGAGCTTCGGCTTTGTTATAGCCAACCTCACCCCAGACTGATTATTTACAAGTAGTCCTCAACTTACGACTACAATGGAGCCCAACATTTCTGTTGCTAAGTGAGACAGTTGTTAAGTGAGTTTTGCTCCATTTTATGACTTGCCGCAGTTGGCAAGGGATTCAGTACAGCTGTTAAATTAGTAACATGGCTGTTAAGTAAATCTGGCTGCCCCATTGGCTCTGTTTGTCAAAAAGTCACAAAAGGGAATCAAGTGTGTCAGGATAATTATTTAAAGGCTAAACAGCTTATGTAATGATGTAATGCACGGGTGTCAAACCCGCGACATGTGACGTATCACGACTTTTTTTCCCATTGCCAGCAATGGGGTGGGCGCAGTTTTGGCGTGATGCATCCGGCCCATGGGCCGGCAGTTTGACACCCCTGATGCTCCACACCCATTTGCACCACTCAGGTGATCTTTGAGGACACAGCTAAACCTCCAAGTGGCCTCAAAGACTCTCTAAAAGAATGCAAATGACCAGCTGTCTGTAAGGAGTATAAATCCTTCCACTCCCCACCATCCAGTCAGAGCTGAAGAAGCTTCTTGGATGACAAGCAAAATGTCTTCAAAGAAAAAACAAGAAAGTCCAATTGCCTCCTGAAAAAGCATTTTTGGGACCCGTAACATACTCTGTCTCCCTGCTCTGATGGGTTCAGTAGATGTAACGGGGAGAAGACTTCAAATAATCTGGCCCCAAGCCATGTAGGGCTTGAAAGATGACACCCAGCACCTTGAATTGGACCTGGAAGCAAATGGGCAGTCAATGCAGTTCCCACAAGAAAGGTGATATGTGCAAAGACAAAAACATGCAGAGTGTTAATTTTTGAATCAATGGAAGCTGCTGGATATTTTACATCTGCGGCCTCATATAGAGCAAATTGCAACAGTCAAGATAGGAGGTGACTAGGGTGTGGGTGACTGTGAGCATGGATAGTCAAGATAATTGACTCACCTATCGTTCCAGAAAGTCCATAGTGACCTAGTAAAAATAGCTTTTAACACTGTTCATCCATCTCTCCAGGCCACCACATAGATGAGGATAACTAATGAATCCCAGGATTAAACATCTGAGTCCTGAGAGAACTTTTTGCTAGTTGGCATGGACAATGTGGAACAAAATTGCCTCAATATAAAACAGAACTGTAACAGTTGGAAGGGACCTTGGAGGTCTTCTAGTCCAACCCCCTGCTCAGGACAGGAAACCCTATACCAGGGGTAGGCAACCTTGGCTCTTTTATGACTCGTGGACTTCAACTCCCAGAATTCCTGAGCCAGCCACGCTGAGGGAAAAGGGAGAGGTTTCCAAGCTGAGCCATGCTGGCTCAGGAATTCTGGGAGTTGAAGTCCACGAGTCATAAAAGAGCCAAGGTTGCCTATCCCTGGCCTATACCATTTCAGACATTGTTCGTAGCTTTCTGTGTCAAACCTACATTTCATTCCTGGATACTTGCATCCTTTGGAGATTAAACGTAGCCATGTACCTTCCCTTGGGCCTCTTTGCTCTCTGTTTGCCATTCTGAGATACTGACATTTAGTTTATTTGGACTCTGAACTCATCTCTGGCCCTTCCAGATGTTGCAAAGTTGGGCAGCAAAAGCTAATGCTGAGAGACTGGCCTTGTCTGACCAGTGCCAGGATGAGACACTGGTGGGCGAACCGTGTAAGTTGCATTGCGATTTATGGAGGGAGAGGGATACCCAGCATGGATCTTGGGAGGGTAGACAATTTATTTAGTTATTCTAGCTATATTTATCCTGCCTTTATTATTTTTATAGATAACTCTAGGCAGGGAACATACTTAATACTCCCCCCCTCCTATTTTCCCCACAACAACACTGTGAAATGGGTTGGGCTGACAGTGATTGGCCCAAGTCACTCTAAGGCGGGACCAGAACTCACTATCTCCTGATGATTGGCCCAAGGTCAAGCATTTAGCTTCCATGCCTAAGGTGAGTCTAGAACTCACCATCTCCTAGTCCAGGGGTAGGCAACCTTGGCTGTTTTATGACTCGTGGACTTCAACTCCCAGAATTCCTGAGCCAGCCATGCTGAGGGGAAAGGGAGAGGTTTCCAAGCTGAGCCATGCTGGCTCAGGAATTCTGGGAGTTGAAGTCCACTGGTCATGAAGGGGCCATAGTTCCCCCATGCTGGCTGAGGAATTCTGGGAGTTGAAGTCCACGAATCATAAAAGAGCGAAGGTTGCCTACCCCTGTCCTAGTGATTGGCCCAAACTCACCCAGACATCTTTCATGCCTAAGGCAGGACTTGAACTTGCCATGATTGGCCCAAGGTTACCCAACTAGTTTTCATGGCTAAAGTGGAACTAGAACTCACAGTCTCCTTGTTTCTAGTCTTTGGCCTTGACTTAAACCAAGCAATTTGCTTGTTTTGTCCTGGTCCCTTTACCTTTATGTTTCCCGCTTTCTAAACTACTACATTCCTGCTTCCAATTTAAAGTGTTCCCTCCATTCAGTTAACAGAAAAAAATAATGTTTTGTTTTTTTTTGCTAATACGGGGTTCTTGCAAAAGATTTAGGTAACACATTCACTCATTTTATCTGATGTAGTCACAATTATGTTGATTTTACTTTCCAGCTCAGTCAAGACAGAGAGATTGGTGCAGAGATTTTAACCGTAGATTTATATTAATTCAGAGCCAAAGGTAGTAAAACTATCTAATGCAAAATCTCCTTCTCTAATGTTAATTGTTTTACACTGACCTTCTGCTATCTTGAGAGGCAAATTCTATTGTTTCTCCAGAGAGTGAAATTGCATGAGGCATCTTAACTCAAAAGTGACAGTGATACAATCCAGTGCAAAATGCTGGATTTTAAAGGGAATGATAATTAATGTTTAGCTGTGGGTATGCTTGCTGGAATTGTTTTAAAAAATGTTGTGGGTCTTTAGGTGACGATAACTTCCAGTGTTATCATGCGGGGTGGGGGGGGGTTGTGTAGATGAACGGAAAGGGAGAAAGGGTGAGTGGATCTGAGGATATGTACAGACTACATTTGTAAAATGTTGCAATAAGGATTGCTTAACCAACTCTGTCCAAGTGCAGAAAAAGCCAAACAAAATCAGATACACTTTGTTGAAATTATTATTACTACAGTACTAGTAATGTGCAAATGGTAGTCCTCAAAGAATCTCTTCATCAGGAGTCTTCAAGCCAGGCATGCTGGCTGAGGAATTCTGGGAGTTGAAGTCCACAAGTCATAAAAGGGCCATGTTTGAAGACCCCTGCTCTAGATCAGAGGTGTCCAACCTTGGCCACTTTAAGACTTGTGGACTTCAACTCCCAGAATTCCCGTCAGTCAAAGTTCACAAATCTTAATGTGGCCAAGGTTGGACACCTCTGCTCTAGATAGTTGGGAATTGCATCTGTCCCAGGTTCTCCTTTTAACTTTATAGTAATGTTGAAGAAAAAGTCTTCATCATGGTTCAGTCCAAGCCGGGGATAAATAACATGGCGACTGCTTTAGAAAGAAGGTTGCAGTTTATTGAAGAGGAGAGCCAGAGAGAAAGATGGCTTTAGAAGCAAAGAAAGAGCACATGTAGGGAGTGGGTTTTTATACCCTCTGGAGCCTTTTGTTTGGAGTTGTTTCCTGTTCCTTTTCGAGGCTTTGTATTTCCTGTGTCATGTATTCTGACCTGAGTCTGGGTGTGCCCTTTGGCACCTGTGAGTTAATCCTATTATGTCCTGTCTTAGACTTTGGGTGGGCTATATAGATTTTAGGTGTCTTTGTCTTCTTAATCTTCTAGCTTCAACTTTCCTGGATGGTTTACATCCGCATTTGTACAGAGCTGGTTTCTGCTTGGGGGAGGGAGACTTGGGGCTATTAAGAAAACTGGGCATGCTTTTCTGCCTCTTTAAGATCCTTTGAGGAAATATATTTTTCTGCCCTTTTAATGTTTCCTTTTCTGGGGGACTGACTTCCCACAGTAACTTTATATCCCCTGCAATTCTTGGATGTTTTTATGCTTCAAAAATTAGCCAGGTCTTCTGTGCCTTTCTTAAAAATCTACCCAGTTCAGTTTGATGGCTTCCACCCATCTGGAAGGGACTGTAGGAATACATCCCAGGGTGGTTTTCTTGGCAGTAATATGGAAGTTGGTGGGGAATGTCTTGTTCTGGAGGGTTTTCTTGATCTTCTCCCATCTGAATTCTAATTAAGTCCATTATTATTTCCCATGTCCATATCAGCCAAGGCTGGCTTGGTGCTCCCATGTGGACAGTATTTTTATGATAGTCCTTTTAAAATTGATTAATTGTTCCCTGCAGATGTGGGACACATTATTTTTTTTCAATCTGTTAGATGAAAAGTAAAATATGGAGCTTCCCTAAAACGTTTGTAGACTCAGAAGTAGTGATCAGAAGGGGTGGTGCAATTTTCATGTCCTATGGGGTCCCTGGTGCTCTCTGATCTTGGCTGTTTTCTTGCAGATGTTTCACTACCCAACTAGGTAATGTCATCAGTGCTAGAAGGAAGTAGGAACAAATCCAAGTTGAAGTACTAGAAGGGACTGGAACCACCAGGGAACAATTGCAAGCCACTAGTACTGTGGTGGCGAACCTATAGCACGCGTGCCACAAGTTATTATTATTATTAATTATTATTAAATTCAATTTATATCCCGCCCTTCTCCTTGCGGACTCAGGGCGGCTGACAATCGATTAAAAACACAAATGACAATTACAAAATTAAAATTAATTAAAAAGAAATATTTAAACGTAGTCCAATTAAAATATAATTAAGGCCTCTCTGTGGGCATGTGCGCTGTCACCCCAGTTCTAGGCCTTCAGCTGGGTTTTATAAAACCTTTTCGCTTTAGGCTTCCGCCGCCGTGTGCAAAAAAAAAAAGGTTCAATCAATCAGTCAATTTCAACTTCTCGCGGGAAAAAAAAGATCTCGCAAAGTTGGAATTGATTGATTGAACTTTGTAGTCCCACCCAGTCTGTCGTTACCACCGCAGCCATGCCCACCCAATGGGCCACACCCAGCCAATCGGCCACGCCCACCCAATGGGCCACGCCTACCGGCACCCGATGATACATAAGTGGGTTTTGGGTTGCAGTTTGGGCACTCGATCTCTAAAAGGTTCGCCATCACTGCACTAGTATATAAAAAGAGATCAAAGCCCGGTCCTTCTAGTACTGATGATATTACCTACTGCAGTAATGAAATGTCTGCAAGAAAACAGCCCAGCTTTGGGAGCACCCAGGACTTCACAGTTCATCCCTCAGCTACAAACCTTCTCTTCTGTCTGTATTCTGCTGTCCTTCAAAATGTGTCATTTATGCCACCGACTTCTTAATTTTCTAAACTTTCCTAACCTGACTATAATAATCCAGAGTCCTGAGTGGCTTTTGTGTCACCTCTTTTTGTGTTACTTCCTTCAACATCTGTTAGGCCTCCGGTGCATTTTTTTTTTTAAGTTTTCCAGGAAACCGGTCTGTTCATTTTGGTTGATTTCTTTGGCAGCTGCACCTGTGGTGTCGAGCTTCAAGTATTTTTTTTTTGCAAGTTTTAAATTTTTAATTAATATCCTGTCAATTATTAATGAAATGCCTAGGAAGGTTTGGGAATTTGATTGGCCTATGTCACCCTAGCTTTGCCATATGTGTTTTTTTTTCCTATAGTAAGGAATTCAGTAGTAATTATCTCCTTGGGGCTGTGAGCATATTGTAAGCTCAAAGTGACCCATGTAAAGGATGGAGAGTCAAGCTGTTCTGTGAAGAATTCATAAGGGGTCTGTCATGGTTCAGGTAAATGAGACCAATTAAAAGAACTTCAAGGTGAGGAATTCTTCCTCAAAGAACATTTTTATTTGGCTACAAAATAACGGGCACGTACAAAGGTGAACCCAAGACTAAATTCCCCTCCCCTTGGTTACAAAGATACAAATTGCAATTCCCACCCCAATTAGGTGTCATAAATCACATTCGCCAATGATTAGAAAACGGGGGTACTCCTCCCAGCTCTCCAGCCCGTCAAAATGTTATCAGTTATGACCTTGGTTCCCATACATGAGAATTGTTTTGGCTAAGCCAGAACTACACCCTCTCCCTCCTTCTTTCTAAATATGTGGCAACCGAAAACGAAGTGAAAATGGCTTCAGTTGACATCGTTATCAGGCGCACATCAGTTGGATTTTCCATCAGAAAAAATTTTACAGGTAGTCCTCAATTGAGGACCACAATTGAGCCCCAAATTTCCATCACTAAGCGAGACAGATGTTAAGTGAATTTTGCCCCACTTTCTGACTTTTATTCCCACAGTTGTTAAATGAATTTGCCAGGGTAATGATTTAAAGCAGGGCTTTTCAACTGGTGGTACGCGTACCACTTGTGGTACATTAATGAGTGGCAGATGGTACGCAACCCTGCCTAGCCAAGTGTAGTGGGGGAGGGAAAGAGCCAGCACAGGCAAGGACTTACAGTGAGAGAATCCTCTGGAGCTGCAAAGGCCCCAGGCTCACTTCTGGCTCACCCTCCCCCATGAGAAAGGAGGAGGGGGACGGAGACAGGAGAGCCTATAAAAAGAGGCAGTTTGGGCAGGAGAGGGAGAGAGAGAAAAAAGCAGCAGCCTTGGGAGGAGGTGGAGTCAGCTGCACCCAAGGGGAAGAAGAAGAAGGAGGTGGGAGGGGGAGAGGAGATCAAGCAGGCTGGCCATGAGGCGATTTATAACTGCTGTGGCAGCCACCTGTGCTGGCAGCAGCAAACAGGCAACAAATGCAGCAGGGGAGGGGTCGCCCTCCAAGAGGAATGAAAAAAAGGCAGCAATGGCTGGAGGTGAGGCACGGAGGAGGGAAGGAGATGGAGAGTGGAAGGATTCTTACGTGCTTTTGTGACTTTGAAGTTCTGGGATTTGTGCAATGGGGGCTTTGTGTTCTTAAGGAGTGTTTGGCAATTTCTATTTGGCTGATGGCTCGTGTTAACTTCTATTGCTCTGCTGTTGTTAGCTGTAAGTTTTGCTGCAAGGGATTTTGAAGTATTTTTTCTCCTGAATGTATTTTGCCTGTAGCATTCCTTTACTTATGAATGGAGCCATTTGGGGAGGTTGCCTTAGCCGGTAGCCAGTACTTACATTTTTTTTTCTTCCTTAAGTGCCGGCTGCGCTCCTTACTTTCCTTTCTAGCCAGTAGCTAATTCTTAAAGGGGAATGTGCCTTTTTAAGCTAGTTCACTCAGCAGCTTGTCTTTTCTGTCTCTGGAGGCCTTTCCTTGTTTGATCAATATATGGAAGAGGGAAAATATGGGGGGGGGTTTCAAATTCTTTCTTCAGAAGGAGATGGGAATGAGAAAAAGGGAGGGAGGGAAGGGAGGGAGGAAAGGAAGTCCCGCCTTAGCACTTGGCCACCAGCAGCTCTGCCATTAACTTTGCTTGTCAAAAGGTTGCAGAAGGGGATCACATGATCCTGGAACACTGTGACCATTATAAATATGAATCAGTTGCCAAGCATCCAAATATAAATCACATGACCCTTGGCATGCTGCAATGGTCATGAACAGGTTTTTTGGGGGGGTCATCAAGTTTTTGAAACCTTGCTAGGTGGTACTCGAATATTGCCATATCCTAAAAGTGATACAATCGGTAAAAAAATTGAAAAGCCCTGATTTAAAGGCTAACCAACTGATGTAATGTAAGGTGGATGATGCAATGATAGGAATGACTCAGCAGGGTAATATAAACCACCATTTAATATAGACCACTGTTTACTGTATTTACTCCTGGGTTATCTCAGTGCAATAAAGCTGTGCATGCTCTGACATAATCACTGCAGTTGTTTGTTAGTAACACAGTTGTTAAGTGAATTTGGCTTCCCCCCCCCCCCTTGACTTTGCTTGTCAGAAGGTTGCAAAAGATGATCACATGACCTTGGGGATATAGCAACCGTCATAAATACACGCCAGTTGCCAAGTGTCCAAATTTTGATCACCTGACCATGGGGACGCTGCAACGGTCGTAAGTGTGTAAAACAGTCATAAGTTACTTTTTTGAGTGCCGTTGCAACTTTGAAGTGTCACTAAATGAATGTTTGTAATTTGAGAACTAACTGTATTATTTCCTCCCCCCCCCTTCACTCTTAAGAAACATATAAGTAGCAGATCCTGTGATGTTGGCTAGACAGAGTGACAGGCTGGGCAGAATTTCCTAGCCAGCATTTTTTCAGTGCCTTTGTGACTTTGATTGGTCACTAAACAAATGCTTGTAAGTCGAGCACTATGTGTAGCCTGGTTTGGGGTGTTGTATGTGGAGGAAGACCTAATTTAATTTAATTTAATTTAATAATTTAATTTATATACCGCCCTTCTCCCGTAGGACTCAGTGCACAGCATATTAAAACAGATACAGACAAAATACATCAAAAAACAAAAAACCCCATAAAACCAAATTAAAAGCCAAATATTGGAAGCTGTGTGTCAATTAAAATTTTCTTAAAATCATCCCTACCTAAAATCCTCCCTAGGTCAGGCCCGCTTGCTGGAAAAGCCATGTCTTGAGGGCGCGGCGGAAAGTAAGGAGATCCGGAATCATCCGGATCTCGGGGGGT
>NW_015390545.1:60286-72714 GCF_001527695.2 Protobothrops mucrosquamatus | reverse complement strand
GTTGAACTTTGGTTGTACATATACCAATAAATCCAAACTGAAATTTACTACTTGCAATTAAAATTGTAAATCTAACTTTCAAGACAAGAATCAGGGAAGTCCTAACAATATTGATTCTTGATTCTTCAGGAACATGGTTTAAACTTCTTTTAAAGATAAATTCAAAAGTGACTTTGATCAGATTACATTGCTTGTGCCTCAGTTTACTATCCTATTTCTTTTATTATGAAATTCCAACATTTGCCAGAGCCAAGTAATTTCAGAGCTTACTACTCTGGAGTAAAACTCACTACCTGTACTTCTATGTTGGAAAATAGATAAATCTGATAGAACATTACTAAGCAATATAAAAAGGTTCATAAATATGCTTGGATACAGACTTGTTAGATGGCATGGAACAACTATTTTCTCCTAGTTACTAATTCTTTTTTTCCTATGCCATTTCCCATGCTGTTCCAGGGTTTGGGGGAATCCTCAGGATAAGTACTGGAGGTGATGCCATCATCCTCTTTGTTCTGCAGAAAATTCCCAATGGATATCTTGATTCCATTTGCAAACGGAGGAAGCTTTCCTATTTGTACATAGGCATTTTTGGAACTAGTCCAATTACCTCTGCCATATTCTATTAAAAATAAAATTAAGCAGGATCAAATTACATAGCATAGATATGAATCTATATGACAATGGGACCTCTCTGCAAATGAAAATACAGCAACAAGCTATGCAGAGTAACTAAAATATAGGTGACAGCAGACCATACTGCTTTTCTATGAGCAGAGGCATGGGCTCCTAATCCATACAAACAGCTTTTTGGAAAGGTGACTATTCCACGATGGTGCACTTATGTCATTTGAAAGTGGTGTTTTTCAAAGAGAAGAATGAAATGAAGCAAATACAAGGTCTTTGTTAATTATCTGTTGCCTCATTTTTAAAGACTCTTATTTACTCTAATAATAGTCTCTGGATGAACTGTTGTCTTCATATACTGACATAGGACATTTTTTAATCCATCTACTTCTAGCGATGTTTTACACGCACAAACACACACGTGCATACACACACACACGTTAGTTGTTGCCCATCTACCAAGTTTAGCTTTCCATTGTTAAATATGAACACGAAGCAGCAATTCAATACACCATACAGCGGGTTCGTGCAATGTCTATATATGGCTTCATTAAGAAAGTTCTTCACCTGCTTATTTCGATTTGCGTTTCTGCTTCCATCTGTTGCCTTAGATTCTCCCTTACTTTCCTTCTCGCTGGGGTGTAGTATCTGTACTGTGAAAGAAAGGATTTCGCATCCGACTTTAAAGTCCTTGGAGTGAACGGCTGCTGACCACTGGTAAAATGTTGGGAATGCTTGTCGAGGAGATCCACACTGCATGCTTTGGAGTCAGGAGTTTGGGCTTTTGAAGAATGTTTGCTTGCTGAAGTGTCAGAAGAACTACAGGAAACTCTAGAATGTAACTTTTGTAGGCTTGAAATGCTGGAGCCTGAGCTTTCAACTGAGAAGTTGGAGATTTTCAGACCAACTTTTTTGTTATTTGTTTCTTTACTTTGAAGGATTGCACTTTGCCTCTCTGGAGTCAATAGGGAGCCCAACCCATACTGCTGTTCACATGGTGTCCTTAAGGGTTCCTTGTCTTCTGGTTCTGATGAAACCTGTGTAGGGGTAGGCTGGAGAGACATAAAAACCACAGGCCATTTGATTGGGCTCTTTTCATGAAAAGCAAACAAAGAATACATACCAAATGAATACTATTCTCCATTTGTTTGCCTCGTAATGAAGTGCTTATAAAAATGCAGATATTGATTGGATTTAGGAACTCTCTGTTTAGGCTAAGACATTTCCTCTGGCCCCAAAAGTGATAAAGACTTTCTACCCCGGGGGCTTTGGACCTGCCAGGTTGATTTTTCTCTTGCTCTGGGATATGGCTCCACTGCCACCAGCTATTTCATTTCATTTTTGCTGAACTAAAACATCAGTGAAAGAAAAAAAAATCATCCAAGCATCCACCATATAGCAGTATAAACCAATGAAATTAATATGACAAGTTGGTTTCTGTTCTATCTCCATAATTGTTTCCATTATTCAAATACATGCTTTTGCAAACAGCACTTGAACAAATATTCTGTTTGTTTTATTTCAGTTTCCATAAAGCTTCTCATTGGTTATGCCCTTTTTTGTCGACCAGTCTGGGTCTACTGTAAGTGTTGTGGACTTTCCTTCCAGACCCGATAAAGGCACAGTCAGACAGAATTGTGTTGAAGTATTCTGAAGTATTGGCAATCAAGGGCCAATAACCTCTTCTGTGATTAAAAAGGCAAAAACGTAGAAAATGGCTTCTCTATCTATCCTGTAGAGGAGGAAGGTCCACTGGGAATGGCAACAGAAAGCTGTACATCATAGCAAGAACATGACAACAGAGCTGAGGACAGGCACAAAGGAAAGGTCAACTAGGGGCAGTTGTAATGGTGGCAGCAGCAGGGGCCAATTGCAAATTCACTGGGGGGGGGGCTCAAAACTTTATCATGTGACCATGAGGGTGTTGCAATGGTAATAAATTTGAGTACTGGTTGCAAGTTCATTTTTCTGTGCTGCTATAACTTCAAATGGTTGCTGAATGAATGGATGTTGAGCAAGGACTATCTGTACAATTACATTTTCCTCTGGCCTAACACAGCCTTGAAAATGGATTTGGAAGATATTTTTCAAAACACAAAAAAACTACTGAAAATATTAAAGAGAAATAAAAATTCAAAACACCCAATAGAAGGGTGTTTTGAATTTTGATTTCTTTTCAATATTTTCAATAGTTTCTTTGTGTTTTTAAAAATATCTTTTGAATCCATTTTCCCCATCAGAAAGGGAAAAGGTTTAAGATTATAAACTGGGTGTACCCTGGGCATTATAAAGACAGCATTGTCTTGCTAAATAAATAACCCAGGCAGCATCTAAAGCAAGATGTAATGCTGCATAGAAATATAGCTGTTAAGTTATTCTTTGAACTATGTAGTGTTATGTGAAGCACTGAGACTGAGATATCATGAGCAAAAGAAATTATAGCCTGAAGACGAAAGAAAAGAAAATGTAACTAAATCTAATATATGCCAATGGTATTCATTATATATTTCCATATTTTCTATCCCTGAAAACCAGTTTTCTAAGCATTCATTTTTTAAGCTGCTGTATTGATATTCTGAAGCACAACCAAAAATTCCATTCAATTGCCAGTTAATAAAACACTGTAAGAGACCACATAAAGATACAAGGAGCACTCTTTAGCAGTTCTTTCGTTTGACATCATTGATTTTTATGTATTCATTTACAACCCAGCATGCCACTGTGGAAAGGCATTACAAAAGTTGGTTGCAGATAAAACTAGTAAGTCAGCAGACTTGAAGCTTTTGACAGACTATGAAATGGAAAAAAGTCATATAAATTCTCCAAAGCAATAAACTGAACAAGGCACATTTTCTATTCCCAGGGATTCTTTCTATTGCTTATAATGTGTATCAGAGTATATACCAGAAGAAAGATATTCATGGAACAATTAACCTTCAACAATACACATGTATATATGTATATATTTCACACAAATTCCCAAAGCAGCGGAGGTGCTATTAAATAACCCTGACAGCACAAAACAAATGGCAAAGCTTTCTAGTTTTGACTTTCTGCTGAAACACTGAAATAAAATCATGATAAATACTGCTGTCTGCACAAATTTATTTATTTATTAATCCAATTTTTATAGCCACCCATCTCACCAAAGGCAACTCTGGGTGATGCCACAAACAGATAAAATCACATAGGAAAACAATAATATAAAATATATAAAAATCACTTTAAAAGATAAATATTATAAAAACAGATAGATGGAGTATGTTTTACTGAAGAATCTTGTAACACCTGTTTAATTTTGATGAATCAGAATATGCCAAGGGCACATTTTTATTGCAAGTTGTTTGCCTATAGATACCTAGAAATTCATGACAGAAATCAAAATACAAACATCAGGATAATTCAATTAAATTTTAATTAATTAGTTTACCATATTACCTCAGCTCAAATAAATGGAGGTTAATATTAAACATTTGGTGAATGTTTGGTGAAAAAGCCAGCGTCAAACCACAAAAGTATTAATCCAGAAAACTGTATTTCTCTATGTATGATTAGGAAATGAGGTAATATTGAGATAACTTAAGACCACAAAATTTCCATAGACTGGATGTTCATAATACTCTATATAATACTCTAAATAATTGTAGCAATTATTTTGTAATATTTTATTCTTTACAATCCATTTCATAGTCTCATTACCCAAAATATCATTAACAGACCTATGAAGATGAAAGTAATCTCTTTCTGTCTTATCTATTTTAACAGCTATCTAATTAAAAATAAAATGCTTTTACTTTTCAAAGATAATACAACACAATGAATGTTTTTGAAAAATAATCCTGCAGTCCACATTTAATTTTCTTATAAGACTCTGCAGCATTAATGTATATATATTTCTATAATTGTAAGTCAAATTATTAACAGGATAACATACTGGAACGAAGAAATGAATTAAAATTCAATGACAAATGATAATAAAAATGGAAAATTTAATAGAAAATCAAATAACAGAATAACTCAAAATTAAATAAAAATCTATAACAAGGGAAAATATAAACGGCTATTATAATAGAAATCGTAACCCTAACCGTGTCACTAACTTAATAACTGCAATGATTCACTTAACTTGTGGCAAGAAAAGTCATAAAATGGGGCAAAACTCACTTAGCAAATGTTTCACTTAGCAACGTTGTGGTCGTAAGTTGAGGACTACCTGTATCACCAAACTGAGAAATAGCCCAGAAAGTATTCAACAGTGCAAATTTTAAAAAAGAAAACAAAAAAATGTCTCTTTCCTATCACACTATGATACTCACAAAGTTTTAAGTACCTTTTAATTAAGAACAAGTTTAATACCACAAGAAAGGAAGATTTTACTTCTCCAAAGGAGTTGAGGAAAGACACACTTGCCCACATCTGTATCACTCAACAAAGAGCTTTTAAAAGTCCTAGTTACCATCAGCCATGAAATACTGGAAGGAATAGAAAGGAAAGGCCACACACACAAAAATCACTTTTCAGAGACCATTTCAAGCTCTGCTATCTATCTCTCTAAATAGCCTGTTTGCTAGGAAACTTACACATCTGAAAGCTGTAACAATCTGTTAAGCAAGCTCCTATACTATGGCCCGCCCCTCCCCCGCCCCAGCATAGAGAGCTGGATACATATCACTTTTTGCCTAATTTCACGGGCAAGGGGTTTAAAAGAATCTGCCTACTTTTTCACAAGACATATAATGTACAGAATTTTTTTAAGGTGGCAGAAATACAGTATTTTCCCTTCTAGAATATTTAAAGACATTCCAGTCCAGCTCCTGATTCAGTCACACTCTTCTCACTTGCTCAAGGCTACAGCCTTCTGCCAAAACAGGATAATACAGAAACTAGTGCTTCAATGGAGGGAGAATGCAACCATTTTCTCCCAATGGCTCATTTTATGCTCAGTTAATAGAACTTCAGAACAGACTCCAGATTTTAAAACAAGAAGCCTCCTCACTGACATCTTTTATCCCTCAGCTGACTCTGACTGACTACAACTGAGAGGAGAATGTAACCTCCCCACTTATTTGTTTAATGAAGTTCCAAGAAGGGGAAATTACCCGTGGGCTGAAATCTATAGAATTAAAGCAGTGTATTCCTCAAAGCAGTATATTCCTCAAAGGCAAGCGTTTCTTTCAACTCTGATATTGACTCTGATTTGGATTCTAGTATCCAAGCAAGCTTATCAGAAAAAAAAAGAATCATCATGCCACCTATTTAGATTTTACTCCAGATTTTATTTCAATTTTAAAAAAGACTGACAACAACATAGCGTTCCCTAACCAATCTACTATATACCCATTGCCACCCTCAGAATTCAATAAAGCTGTTAGTCATGAAATTATAAGAAAGGGGTTATCAAACATTCAGAAGCCGCTAATAGATGATCCAGAAGAGAGTGAACTTTCAACTTCAAGTGCTGCATTACAAAGACAGAAGATACACCATGCTAGTTCCTAAGAGAGCCAGAATCCTCCTCTTGCATTTCCTACATATATGAGGACTGATATTAAGTTACCCCAATTAATTGAAACATGGACAGTTGGTTGCTCAATTGCAGAAATAATAAACTTCATATGTTTCATAGCTATATTCATCATCAGCTTGCTACCTGGCTTTCAACTGATTTGGCACTAAATGGATATACAGCTTACTTCCTAAATGCTGTAGCTGGGAAAGGTACACCTAAAAGTGGTTTAGGTGTATTGATCAGCTTTCCATGGCAAATAGCCAGATATGCACTCTGGCACCAGCCAGTATCTCACAGAGCTTAACATCCTGAATCAGAGAATCAGGAAGAGCCTGGATTTCAGTCCAATGTCATGTTTTCCCTTCAGCACTTCAGCCTGAAAGAAATACCCATTATGTCCCTGAGACTCGGGACAAGTCAAAACTATCCAACATATTCTTACAGTATGTCTTGCCAGTTTTGTATAGAACCTGAAAATGCTTTAATTTTCTTACTTCTGACCAGCAAAACAGGATTCACCCATCAACAAAATTTTCCGACATCAACCATGAAATAACATACAAGATGACCAGGTTTTTGCACAGCAGCATGCAAAATCAGGCAAGGAATGATTAAGAGCAACTGAACCTGCCTGAGAAAGGATAGCCAGAAATGGCTCAGGCTCTGCATGAGTTGCTAGTTACGTTTTAACTTTTTTTATGCTTTGGTATGCACATGTCATGTGAGATATTTTATTGTATCTCAGGTTTGAAAGGGATTTGTAATAGAAGTTTATAATCCGCAAATCCCTTTGGAATAATTTTATTGTTTTATCCATTTTTTTTTATTTTATGTTGCTATTTTAACATTTATATAGACAGGTTTGCTAATTTTAATCTCTTTTCTCTGTGACTCATATGAAGCCTGAGCTATCTTCTTAGCACTTTTTGATTTAATATATATATATTTTTAGCTTAAATTCTTTGTTTGTATGTTAATGGCCACAATAAATTTATTTGAACTTATTTATTTCTCTATATATATCATTACATCATACACCAAGTTTCACAATAGCAGGGTCCTTCAACTCTCCCCTATTGGTTTGACAATAGAGTATGTCCAGATTAGGGATCCTCAATATTGCCATAGCAGAGTTAACTTGTGTCAGTTGCAGTTCTAGAGCAATTGGGCTATTCACAAGAACATCACATACATTAAAAGGAAGAGTTGAGACTGAGCCTAATAATCATATTCTCCATTACCAAGAAGTTTACCACTGAACAGAAGGAGCACAACATGTTAGCTTTTCTATCTGAAATACAACATGATACTACAGGTCAATTATCATATTATAGGAGATAACTGATTAGCTTTTGGAGACAATCAGAACTAGCACAATGTTTGACAGCTATGATTTGAAAGCCATTTTCTGTTTGGTTTGGTGGCATATTCCTTTTAAAATTTTGAAAAAAGTTTCACCAATAGATGCATATTGCAAATCCTGCATTACCATGATAAAATCAGTAGTGAATACAAAGGTTCTTTATTCAACAATCTGAAATGACAAAAGCTTTGATGAATGTCAATAATGGTAACCAAATGAGTCTCAGATGTTTAACTTGACATTTCTCCCTTTTCTTTCAAAATAAAACAAAGCAAAAACAACAGCATACTGTATTACCCATCACCCCCAGTCATGAATAACTTTTCTAAATAGGGTGATTATCTGGGAATCTTATCATTCACTCTGTCAGCTGCCAAGCAGTCATGCAAGAATTGGCCAACTAATGATCCACTTTATATAGCAGCTTGATGCCAAATACGCCGTTATGCATATTTTAAAATGAAAATGAATCCCACCATTTACAGTACTCTCCCCATTTCTGCTATGCAAATAATATTCTAGCTGTCTATCAGAGATCATTCTTCTAACTAGTGTTATTCTATGCAGTGCTAGTCAACAACTATGGTTTATTTGAGCAATTTATTTCCTCCAGTCAATTTCTTTCTCTTTCTACATAACTGGGAAGAGGTACACATACATGAATATAAACAGCTAACTTTCATTTATGATCTAAACTTGTCTTCTCCAACCAAGTTATATTTAGGACCATAATTTTAACATTTAATAATACTGACTGAGAAATTTGGAAGATGGAATTTCAACACATTTTAGAGGAAACAGATGGGAGAAAGGATGAAGTAAATAATATTTACAACACTTAAGACACGAACAAAAGAAAGCTAGAAGTTTCTATATTTCAGATTACAATAAGTAGCAATCATGTGCAGGTAGTTCTCAAATTTTGACTGTTTGTTCAGTGACCATTTCCAAGTTAAGGAGGTGCTGAATGAATGGTACTTATACCTGATCCCTGAAATTATGGCCACTGCAGCGCCTCCACAGTGATACGATAAAAATTCAGATGCTTGGCAGCCCACCTGCATTTACAATAGGAAGAAGGCTTAGACTCCCTCCACTTGCCCATCTCCCCTCCATTTCTCTCTTTTGGCCACCCTGCATAGTGACACTCATCAGCAGCAGTGGTGGTACTGAGGCTAAAATAGACCAGGGAAATGTCTATGGAGATTCTCAGTCATCCAGGTCATGACTGTCCCAAAGATGCTTTTTCGGGACGCAACTGGACTTTCTTGTTTTTCTTTGAAGACGTTTCGCTTCTCATCCAAGAAGCTTCTTCCGCTCTAACTGGATGATGGGGATTATATCCTTCCATTCCCCACCATCCAGTCAGAGCTGAAGAAGCTTCTTGGATGAGAAGCAAAACGTCTTCAAAGAAAAACAAGAAAGTACAGTTGCTTTCTGAAAAAACACCAGAGAAGTTTAGCAGTCTCAGTCGGGTGCCAACACTCCTAGACCTCTACTTCAACCCCAGCATTGCTACTGCAGAGTGCAGCCTCAGGCTCCATGCCAAAGCTCAAAGCCTCTGCTGAACTCTGTTTGCCCTGCCACCCTTGCTGCCTTGTGCTTCATTCACCCTGCTGCACTTGCTACCCTTTAAAGCAGCTGCTGGACATGTCAGGACACCTTCTTGAGGCTGGTCATGATGCTCTCCAAATTGCACAGGCCATTCTCATGATACTGCAGTAAAGTTTCTCAGTCTTTCTAAAGCATTGTGAGAATGGCCCAATGCAAGGCAGTTTGGCACGTCCTGTCAACAGGAGGAGGAAGGCGGTAAAGGTCAGATGACAGCGGTAGAGCTAGCAGGGCCAGCACGTGAAGGATGGCAAGGCACTTAACAGAAATTCTATTCCCAATTACTATTATAACTCAAGGATTACATGTATTTATAGCAAGCATATCTCTAAATGCAGGTAAATTGAAAACAGGTATTGTAGGCTTATTTTGCAAGAATATCACACATGATTTAAAATTTGGTATGTAGGAGATTCGTTATTGATGCTAAACAAAAATGGAAGGACTAAATTTCAGGTTCCTCATTCTGAAGCAGATGAATGGCAAGGAGAAAATCGTATTGAACAAACTCCAACTGCAGTCTGTAAATCCTTTTAATTATCATTCCCCCCTCCAGCAAATGAAAAAGATAGCAGTAGAATTAAATTAAAGTGAAATTAAGAAACGTCTTGTAAAAAGGCATGAACCATGTATAAAAATTTATAGAAAATTTAGACTTTGTTTCCAATTTACAAGTTGATATAGGGAAGTCCAGAACAAATTTAAAACAAGAAAAAGAGAGAAACAGCACTGGAGAATTTTGCCCAATCCTCTTCAGCACAAATTAAAATCATAGAATAAAATTATAGGAATTATAGTTCTATATGGTTTTGCTTATCCTTAAAAGGAAATATTTCTTGATGACTGTAATTTATTTAGTAGAATACTGTTATTCAACAAAATAAAATCGGGAAGGAATCCTCCAGTAATAGTAGTGAATAAGGAATAAAGAGAGTAAATATACCTACTTTCCTGTAGGTGGCAGATAGCAGTCTTCTACTCTCCCTGGAACTAGATCGGGATACCTGTTGAGATAAAATCATCTCTTTCTCACATTTTTCTACCTCTTTCTTCAGTTTCTCTCTTCGTTGCTGATCTGAAACTTAAGAGGATAATATTAACCAGGGTCAAAATACCAGGATTAAAGGGCTTTTTAAAAAAAAATGGATTACTACGTTTGTGCAAAGTTAAAAATGATTTTCAACTAATGCCACTTTTGGTAGCAATAAATATGAGATAATGAGAAACTTGACAATGCCCTGGAATCTGATACATCATCTTATTCTTAAATGCATATATAAAAGGGTCTATATTATGAAAAATCAACATATAATTTTATTGTATTTAATGACCCAAATCCAAAGAACGAGCATCACTTCAAATTTTAATTAAAATTAATAACTCAGAGATTAGTCACAATGAGAATGCCCTACTGATTTTCTATAACAATAATCAAAGGTGTTACAATAAAAATAAGGTAAGATAAGATGATAAGGTAAGGTAAGATCAGATCAGATCATCATACCAAATAAGAAAAGATAAAGATTATTATTGTCTTTGGACAGCCAACTTTGTATGATCTGGCATCAATATGTGGTACATATTTTGGAGAAGGCAGAATTTGTTCTGGTTCATTTCTGTTTTTGTTAATTTACAGTTATTTGCAGCACATTTTTCCAACATTTCTCCAACCTATCCAGACTGTTTTGAATTTTCTTTCTATTTCCTGGGCAATAATCCACTCAGTGTTATAACATATCTACAAATTTAATAAACATGATCTGCTCTACAATTTTCCCAGATAGCAATGTTAGACTGATCAATCTGTCATTTCCTGAATCTTTCAATACCAAAGCTTAAAATAATTTTTATTGCCCCTTATAAACCATGGGGAGAAAATCACATAGTAAAATAAAAAAACAAACAAACAAAAAAGAAAAATACATATTAGAATAGATGTACACACAACAAAAAGCTAAGTTCTTAGATAACAAATGATCAGACAAAATAATATTGATCTTTCCATAACATCAAGCCTCATTGTTCTTTTCTTGAAGAAAAGTACAGTTTTTTCCTCCAGTCATCTGGCATTTTAACCAGGATCTCAATAACAAAGGTTCAGCCAGACTATAATGAATTTCTTCTGTACACTAGGATCCAATTTATCTGCTTGTGAAGATTTAATCTAAAGACGTATTTCCTGAACATGTTTCTTCAATCTCAAGCTTCAATTTTGTCTCTACATCCTAGCCTTCCTATCTTCATAATATTGGAATACCCAATTTTCTTTTTTTTTTAATTAAGACTGAATCAAAATAACAGCTCAGTTTCTATGCCTTTTGTTTGTTACCTTAAAGCATTTTGCCCTCTTTATTAGTCAGCTAGCATAATTCTTTTTCTTTTATTTTGAACACATCTAAAGAAGCACATTTCAAATCAACTTAAAAATTTGAAGATGGGAGGGAGGGAGGGAGAGAAAATGTCACTGCCCAAGTGTGACTAATGGTATATATAGTAATGAATAATAATTCTAATTTACGAATAATAATAAATAATGGTATGAAATACTATTTTCATTATGTCCCTTTATAAATTATTAACAAATCAAATACTTACATTTTATGCTATTTAATCTGCTTTTTGGTAATGAACAGTCTATAGCAGCTGAAAACAAACAACACAATTAAAGTGAATAAAAAAGTTATTTTGCAATAGACTTTATTGGCTATCAATATGTACCTACAAAATGAAACTTTTTGTAAGTGAAGCTTAACAGCTTGTCCATGTGTTTAATATATTTTTATTTTATTAATTGCCTATCTATATAGCTATCTACTTCCCTACTATATTTGTATGCTGCTCATTCCTGAGGCTCCAGATAAGTTTTTTTTTAATCCAAACCCATATAAATAATCCACAAAATACAAATCCCATGTGCATATTATAGAACTCCTTTTCCTGTGCCAACTAGAAGACAAAAATTGTTACAAGTTTCCTGAACCACAGAATGGATGAAATAAACCAAAGTTCCACTGGGAAAGAGAATAGGGACGGCAATGGGAAAACCCACTTCCAAGGCCCTGTCAGATGTCAGTCCCACAAGGAAAGGACCAATAAATAGTTGATCTCAATATAAAATATGATCGGACAAGTAAAAGAATTCCAGAGGAGGAGTTACCGTATATACTCGAGTATAAGCCGAGTTTTTCAGCCCATTTTTGGGGCTGAAAAATGCCCCCCTCGGCTTATACTTGAGTCAGCGTCTTGAAGCAGCTGCTGCTGCCGCCGCCGCCAGGCAAGCCACGGCGGCTCGCCGCTCGCTCCCCCTCCCCTGGCGCT
>NW_015390545.1:45724-56585 GCF_001527695.2 Protobothrops mucrosquamatus | reverse complement strand
TTGAGGAGAGGTAGTAGTCTGGCTAAGAGGGTCTTTGCACAGCTCTGGATTGGGCATCAGTTGTGCCCAATCCTGGATAGGGAGGTTTGGCTCACATTCATTCTAGTCACCTCCATACTAGACTACTGTAATATACTCTATATGCAGCTGCCCTTGAAGAATTATTTGGAAGCTTCAGCTGGTGCAAAAGACAGGTCATATTAAACCTCTGCTGTGTGATCTGCATTGGTTGCCAGTTTGCTTTCAGGGCCAAATGCAAAGTGCTGGTTTTAACCTTTAAAGGCCTTCATGGAATGGGACTGGATTATGTGGGGGGCTGCCTGTCTCTTAATTATATCAGCCCAACCCACTAGATCTGGCAGAGAAGGCACAATGCAGATACCATCTGCCAGGGACCTACATTTGGCAGATCCCAGGTAGTGGGTCTCTTCGCTGCTGTGGCATCTGTCTTATAGAACTTTCTCCCCCCCCCCAACATAAAGTTAGCTTCATCCTTTTAATGTTCCAGAAATTCCTCAAGACCTGGTTATGCCATCAAGTCTGGGAATCAGAGTAAACTTCTATGAGATGGGTGATCAATCAATCAATAATATCATGCAGACATAATACTGATAAAAGAGAATATTTGTAACTCAAGGTTGAACTATGGAGCCCTTAATAAGTGTTGATGTTACCTAGTTGGGTAATGAAACATCTGTAAGAAAACAACTGAACTCAGAGAGCACCAAGGACCCCACAGACATAATACTGCACTAGAGTCAGCCATGAAAATAGGAAGGAAAATAGCAGAACATCTAGAAATGGTAACCTGCTGAAACTTGAAAAATATTTTTCAATTTTTTGATCCCTCCCTTTTAAAAATATATAAGACAAAACCTATTTTTATTTTGTATCTCCAGTAGCCTTTATGGAGAATAATAATGAATGCAAGACTGCCATGGTATCTTGAATATGGACTATTATCTACCTTCAAGTAAAATTTCTGATCTTCATCTAACACTCTGTATATTCCATAATAAAATATCCTTTATATTTAGCAGTGATTTTTCTCATCTTAGGAGAGCTTAAACCAGAGAAAAAGTGTATACCGAAGGAAGTAACAATAGTATACTGAGCTGTCAGCTGGATCAGCAACATGTTAGTTAGAATTATTGATTAAACCACTCTGGGTTTCATCTGAATTAATCTTAGGAACTCAGTCTTAGAAGCTATTTAATAGGTTTTTTTATAATTATGTACAAAGACCGTATCTGCCAAGCTTTCATTACTTACTGTTAAAGAACTCTAGATCTTTAGTACTGGCAATAAGGTTTCCTGATCACCTGGCCTAATTTCAAATTAAAACAGTCAGGCCTCCAATGTTAGAGAGGATAAGACCAACTGCCATTTGATTACTTTCCTGCCAAGACATCAGCATCCAGGCAAGCAAAGAGACAGAATATACAAGTCCTATCTTATTTACTTAACATATTCCTTTCCTTAACTGCCTCAAGCAGCAACCATCAGAAGAAGAGATGAGGTGGAGGCCTTTTCCACAAGTCTAGTTTAGCCTAACTCCTATCTGTTTTTTCCCAGAGCCATCACCTGCAGTTCCATCATAGCATCATTAGATATCAGAAGTTGGAAATGCTTTGATTTTATGCAGACTTCAGCATAATTTAGCTCTCTGAATGCTTTAGTTCTACTTGTGAACTGTAACAATGGTGTAAGAAGAAATAATGAACCAAACTGGCAGCTTAGAGAAAAACAGCTATGCCATTGTGGTTTCTAACTCTGCCTTTACCATCTGTATCCCCCAACTGACTTCCTGTAAGTCAATAGTGGTCTGAATGTATTTTCCTTTTAACTCCACTCATCTATTTCTTTTGCGTACTCATATCTTCAACTAAATAAATTTGAATGCTGACAGAAATGGCTTATTTAAATGTAGTAAGTAATTGTTATGGCTTTCTGGCAAATCTCAGCTTGGAATTATCAAGTATCAGTAGAATTAAATGAGTAAGCGCATAGGCAAAGTACTAGGTTTATAATGATATTCCATGTCTCTGTAGAACATCAGAGAAAAGTATTCTGATCACATATTTTCCCTTTCTTCCTCAATATAGCACATTTTCTTTCCATCTTACATATCTAATTCAATGTGGAGTATTACCCTGTAAAGATAAATTACCTCAAAGTATTTCAGATATTTCATCCGTTAGAAAAATAAATGTCCTACTGCACAGAAAAAATGGGATCCTAATTTAGTGCATCCATTTACATATTTGTAATTTAAATTGCTTTTCTAGCCAGTAAAACTACCTCATTAGCAATTACCTGTCTTAAAAAGCTACTATAAGAAGAATAGTGGGTCATAGGGGTATTCATAAAATAGAAAACATTTTGTTTTGAACCCAAAACAAACCATTACATTGCAAAAATTCTACCATACCATGTTGGGCTCTTTGTAACCTCTCATTCTCTCTTCAGCAGTTGCCAGCTTGGCATAACTGCCTGGTCCAGCCCCACCTGCTTCCCAGTGTCTCCCTTCTCTTCTCTCAGTAAGCCATGGCTGATGCCATAGAGGGACATAACTCACCAATCTCCCCCAACCCCAATATTTCCTGTGAGAAAATTTATTCTCATTCAGAGAAAAGTAAAAAAATAAAAAATATGACCTGCAAATATCGTAATCACAATAATAAACTGTATGCCACCAAGCTTTCAACAATTTAGGAGAAAACACAGGGCTATACAGTTTTGGACAACAAAATGACCTATCTCACTTTAGTTAAAAAAAAATCATATTGCAAGGGCACACATGATCTGCATCTCTAACCAAATTTTTGTAAGAATATGTTTTATTTTCCTATTTTCTGATAACAGAATATTTATAATACTTTATTTTTTTGCCTTTATAAAGTTTGAAGTAATATACACTGTTTTCCCCTTCTCACTCATTTTATCTTAACAATACTCTTGTGTGGCTCATGCCCATCTGGGACCTTTAGAACCAGGTGGACATTTGAATCTGATCTCCTGGGTCCTAGTCAGACATTCTTACTACCATATCATATGAGTTTTATAACAAATGTTTGAAAATAATTCAAGTATGAGTGTTTTTACCTTTGGCTGAAAGTATTTTATTGTAGTGAACAGCCATGTGATCCCTGATGAGGTACTGATTACTGAGTCTGCGGGAGGAGGAGTCAATGCAGAAAGCTACCAAAATAAAACATATTTGAGCATTAGGATAAAATGCCAATAATCTGGATCCACAATTGCAGATACAAGGAAAAAATGAAAATGTGAATAAAGGTGGCATTAAAATGAAATAAATAGCATAATAGACCTGGATATTGTTGCATACTGTTTTTCTTGGAATGAATAAACTGTATGAAAAAGGGAGAATGATGGTGTCCATTTATGAGAAAGTAGTGATGATCTAGCCACAGAACCTAATTATTTCAATGATTAAAAATATAGTCAAAACTTTTCTGCCACAAATTGAAATTGTCCAAGGCAATGGTAGTTAAAACATTTAAAGTACTTAAAACAGAGAACTAGATGAAGGTGCACTAAAAGAAACTAGACATACTTAAACTAAACCAACCTATTCTAAATACCTTCATTTAATCTAAAACATTATTAAGTAAAAAGTGGAACCATAAAACAAAGTTTTTAGATTGAACCAGAGAAAAAACCTCACCCAAGTTCACAAGGTGGCAGTTTGTATATGAGATCCTTCTTCTCCTCACATATAAGAGAATAAGTAGATTAATGCAATCCTTGGCAGAGAATCTTTCCCAAGATTTATATAACATTCTCTGAGGTTTGTTCTATATAAAAGGTGCTTATTTTATTACAGGAATATTTATTTTGTTAAGTCTTATTTAAAATGGCCTGAGAAATGATCAGGAATTCTTGATGCCATAGCATTGTTTGCAGGTGTAGTTTTCAAGCTGAAAGATCCCACAAATCCCTGTGTGAAAGCACTACATTTTAAAAAGTTTAAGTTACTACTCCTATTTTTTTAACTTAACATTATAAAAAAATTAATTAAATAAAATTAAACATAATGATCTTTCATTAGCCACATCTATTTCTTGCTATGAATTAATTTAGATTACAGGGGTCAAACTCGATCGCATCACGTGACGTATCATGACTTTTTTGCCATTGCGGAGTTGGGGTGGGCGTGGCCAGCATGTGACACATCCAGCCCGCAGGCCGCCAGTTTAACACCCATGATTTAGATTAAACAGGATGCCATTTCTTCCAGATCCCTTAATGCTTTAGATATGAGTGGGCTTCAGCTGTATTTGCTGAGATCATGGATTTCAAGAGGTCAGTGGACTGCTATCAGCAGGCTTATTCAATGGTCTTGCTTTTTTGATCCTTTTTGACTTTCTTAGTTTCTTAATACCATCAGAGTTCATAGCTTGTGCTAAGATAGCAGTTCCAACAACTAATCATATATTAAATAAATAAGCAAACTAAAATCAACCCTCACACAAGACTGAGATTCTTCTGTTACTGAGCCATGAACAAGATGAGCGCTAATCACAGAGCCATTTCAGCAATGCTTCTGCCAATAAAAGTTTATGTCTTAACAGTCAGTGGAGCAGCACGTATCCATGCATGTGAAACTAGCATGACATCCTCAACACAGCCACTCCAAGAATAGACCCATTATGAAGTCAATGTGATCACTCTGAGGTAAAGAGGCTTAAGGATTTCAGCTTGAAAGTTCTGACAATTTCATGCTAATGAAGACAGAAAGCACTGATGGGACAAGTGGTGAGAGAATTTATTTAAATTTACACAGAATAAATAAATATGGCAATTTTAATTCACTGTGTTTTGAAAAAAGAAGCTAAATGAAGAACTACGATAATACTTTGTGTACATTTTTTGAATTATTTAAGTTACATGGTTTTCAAAAATATCTAGTTATGCTTCTTTAACAGTTTTCTCTAGATTGAAAGTTGTATTACTTATTGCTAAAAACAAGATCAAGATGGCTAAATATTTTCCTTTAATAACATTATTAGGTTTAGATTTAATTTCTTGGTTAAACTAACTGATTATACTGCTAAATTTTGTCAAATTAATGCTTAAATAAAAGGCCTGTAGCACTCTATGCCTAGTGTGCTTTCCAAATAAATTATTTATCACATCACATAAATTACTTACCATTACTTTTTGTACTTAAATGTCCTTTGAATGGGCTTGCCAGTCCATATCTAGGAATGGTCAGATACTCAATTACTGAAAGAAAAAAGAAAAAAAAAACTAAGTTTAGATTGTTGTAATTGCCTGTTAAAAATCTGGGGCTGTAGGATTTTTTTTTTAAACCTACTTTAATATTTTGCTATCAAGAAAGTAGATTCATTAATGGAGAATGCTATGCTTTCATAGGCTTAGGTTTTTATGCAGATGCTACCTAAGTTTAGACTGCAATGAAAGCAAATGGCATATTTTTCTCTTTTTTATATAGACTACCTACTATATTTACTATAATTTTAGCAACTTTATTATGGTGGAAAACAACATACAAGCAACCAATGCAGTCTTTCTAAACGCATTTTCAGCAAGAAATATTTAAAGTTTAACATTAAAATTCAGGGGAAATATAATAGCTCAGCAATTAAACAAATATTAATTTGAGAGTGATTCTGGCCTAAGGCCAGAAAGTTTGTTAGTTTGTCAGTGTTACAGTTAAACAAGCAGTGTGTGGTAGCTATACTGACTCAAAAGAGCAGACCAAAGGCTGTATAAAAATGAATCTATTCAGCTCTTGAAAATTTTACTAGGACAGAATGGGACTTCTGCAATGAAAGAATAGCACTATATCTCTTCAAACTTCTCATATAGTCCTGGCTGAACTGCTTGGGAAGATGTCCCTTTGTCTGAATATTATAAAAGAACTTCTTGGGACGTATGCACAGTTGGAAGTTCCCATTTGAGTTTTACTTTAGATGTCACTCATTAGCTTACTTTGCTAATAGTGACGCAAAAAGCTACGAAGACTATAAGTAGTCCTTACCAACTGCCTTGTTTAATGACGAAAATGTAAAAAATAGTGTAAAAAAACAAACCCAAAGCTTTGCAACTAAACTTCTTGTTTATGATCATTGCAACATCCTGCAGCCATTTGATGGCATCTGGCACACATTTATGACTGTTGCAAAGTCTTATGGTCATGCTATTTGCGGGCTTCGCAACTGGCTTCCCAGAAACAGAATTAATAGAGAAGATAAAAGTAATGTGATGACTCACTTAACAACAGAATGGAAAGTGATGTTGTAAGTCCATCTCTATCACATGATTTTCTGTGCTTAGCAACAGGTCCCATTTGTGGTTGCTAAACAAGGACTACCTAATTTTTTTCTCTGGTCAGAAAGTTCCACTGCTATAAATTTGCACCTGGATAACATCATTAATAAAAACTTTTCTCAGAAAGAATAACTTTCTCATTAATATTTTTAAAGTAGTATTTCCTCAATTGTGTTATACATGCTTAGTAGGAAAGACAGGCCATTACATGAGATCTTCCACCTTTTATTTTATTTATTTATTTAAAACATTTATATGGTCGCCCATCTTTCAGACAATTTTGGGCAACTCTCAATAAAATGGAATGTATGTAGATCCTATTTTGCATGAGAAAGCTAAGATAGTAAAGAAAATTATTTCCATTCTACAAAAACTTTTAATATGGTATATCTTTGGGAAATTACAACATCTATTAGGCATAGTCATTTATCTTTCAGGATATGTTTTACAGATATTCTGGTATCAAGAAATTATTTCTACCTAAAGATGAAGAAGACTACAAATGCATGGAGAGCACTGCACGTTCTTGGTTCAACAGAC
The DNA here is from genome assembly GCF_001527695.2 of Protobothrops mucrosquamatus. Classification (NCBI taxonomy): domain Eukaryota; kingdom Metazoa; phylum Chordata; class Lepidosauria; order Squamata; family Viperidae; genus Protobothrops; species Protobothrops mucrosquamatus. The sequence continues at coordinate 49,727 of NW_015390545.1, read as the reverse complement.
TTCAGGCACAATGGTCAATTTTTTAATATGAATTCCATCAATGAACTTTTCCCATTTCATGGATAAATATCAGGGTCTGACCATTAAAATGTATCTACTGAATTTAAATGTTACTGCAAACAATCCCATTTACAACAACTACATAATTAAACAAATGACACAAATGATGTAAATGAAATACATTTAGACTTAAAACCACACTCACATTTAATGGACATCACTCTTGAATGATCTTGCCTCAAAAATCACATTTGTTGTGTTTGAACAAGCAAGTTTCCAGGACAAAATAATTAAGATATTGCAAAATACTAACACCACAGACAAAATACTATACATCATTTATTTCCTACAACTATATACAGGTAGTTCTTGACTTACAACAGTTCGTTTCGTGACCATTCAAAGTTACAACAGCACTGAAAAAAATGACTTATGACCATTTTTCACACTTATGACCGTTACAGCATCGCCATAGTGATGCGATCAAAATTCAGACATTTGGCAACTGACTCCTATTTATGACAGTTGCAATGTCCCAGGATCATATGATCACCTTTTGCAACCTTCTGACAAGCAAAATCAATGGGAAGCCAGATTCGCTTAACAATTGTGTTATTAATTCAAAAAGTGCAGCCAAGATTGTAAAATGGGGCAAAGCTCACTTAACAGATGTCTCACTTAGCAACATAGATTTTGAGCTCAATTGTGGTCATAAGCCGAGGACCACCTGTATCTCACCCTTCTTCAGTTGATTTGCAGCAAGCAATGCAAAAAGATGGAGGGGGCTGATATCCATTGACAATAGTCCATGGGTGCATTAAGTCTTTGAAAACCCTGCTTGCTGGTGCCAAGTTCTTGCCCTTAGTAGTGGATTCGCAAGTCAGAAAATGTATTTGATTTAGGATAGGGAATTTTTTCCTATGCTTTAGCAATTGCTGCTGCTGCCGCCGTGGAGTTAGATAATCAGGCCGGGAAATCCCCACGCTCCTCGTCCCTTCCCTGCGTTAACTGGAGCAGGCCAGCACCGTTGAGGAAGCTTTCCCCCCCACCGCTTTCCCTCCCCCAAGAGCCCAGAACGGCGCATTCTGGAACGGCTGCGGAGCCTGAGAAGCAGTGCATGCTGGGTCACAGAACCCCAGCCTGCGCGAGGAGGTGAAGTCGCGTAACCTTCGGCTGCGCGAGGGGATCCGGTCCCACGGGATGCTGGAATCTGGATCTTAGTCGCCGGCCACCCACAAACCAAGTGCTTCGGATGAGCGGGGCAGCCCTCCCTCCGACTGCAGCGAGCCGGGAGCTCTAGAAAAGAAGGCGCCCGGCAGCGGTGCCAATCGGGACCTTAAGAGTGAATCCTCGGGCGCCTCCTTCCCCGGCGCTACGGGAGCAGATGCCCGACCCCGCTCGGTCTCTGCGCGCTACCTGGGCTGCTCCGCCTCCTCCTGCGCTCGCCACTCTCGTCCATCCTGACCCCCATGTTCTCGCTCTAGGGTCCGCTCCTCGCCTTAGGGTCGGCCCCGGGAGCCCCGGCGCTTCCCGGCTGTTTTCGTTTCCCTCCTCCCTCTCTCTGCGCAGGCAAAGCAAGGCAAGAGGAGGGCCTAGTCGGCGGCGAGGTTGCTATAGCCACCCTCGCTCCCTTCGCCGCCGGGACGTCTTAGGCTCAGGAAGGGCGGGGAAGGGGCGGGGAAGATGGGTAGAAAAGCCGTCCCATTCCGGGCATACGGTCTCCGGGAGAAGCCTTCAGTCTTTCTCGCCCGGCGTGGCCTGACGACATCGCCCAATCGAGAGCAGCCGAATTTCCCGCCCTTAAATGTCAGCCACAGGGACAAGTCATCAGATTTGCAGTTTCTGGAGGACACCCGGATTGGAAGAAGCTGTCGAAAAGGAGGAAGGTTAAAGAAGGGGAGTGAAAAAAAAAGGATCTGCCTCGATTTATCGTGCCATCCTATACATACCTACTCGGGGATAAAGCCTTAAGGCCTCCAAATGGGACGTTTCTAAAATGGTTATCTTTAATTTTGAGCATCAGGTGTAGAACCCCACTGAGCGCACGCAAGGTTAATCCCGCAGCATTGCAGGGTAAACCAGTCAATGGTACTAATCAACTAAAGCAGGGGTAGTCAACCTTGGCTCTTTTATGACTCGTGGACTTCAACTCCCAGAATTCCTGAGCCAGCACAGCACCGAGTCCTTAAGACCCTCAACTTCAGGTGCTCAGTATTTTCTCGGTTCCAACTGATGGGGACTTGATTTCAGTGTTTCGACTCGAACAATGAAATACCGACTGTGAACGAGTCCTTCTCCGTTGAATAGATATAGATAGATAGGATAGATATATTTATTTTTACATTTACAAGCAAACAAGGTTTAGAATTTAGAGGGAAAGTTCTTCACTGATTGCTTTGAAATTTTGACACAACGTTGCATTCGAATACGTGCGTGTTTTTATATACCTATATTATATAGATGTCACACCTGTGACAGGTAAAAACATGCTTTTTTAAAAAAAAAAACAGCGTCATCTGTTGGACGTAAAAGCAACACAAAGTGCGCTTTCTCTTTTCTTTCTTTTCCATTTAACCAGACAGCCACAGCAAGGCGTGGCCGGGTACAGCTAGTAGATAATAAAAAAGCTGGACAGTATTTGAATTTAAGGGCTATGCCTGCTGGATAGAAGGCATAAAGACAAAAAACAGACAAAATATCTATGTGCACTTGTCTGGTGTAAGTAAGTTTCATTGGCTATAGTTGGCATTGCTTTTAAGAAAACTTGCTTAAAATTGTATAAGAAAGCAGTGTTGTCTGATGCTAAGGCAGATCAAATTTTTACAGGTAAATCAAAAATCCTTTTCTGTATTATAAAAAGTAAAAATATATTAATGCAGTTCTGGATCTTAGACATCCCAATTTACTTGGAGCGCTATTAGGAAAGAGATAGGACACAAGACGTTAGTAGAAACCTTTTTGATTTGCTAAGAAGCCTACCCCCTCCTACATTCCATTCATTCCCGTACAGTAATGGTGTGGTGAGAGGAGAGTTAGTTTTGATTTTGTTTCCAGCTACTACCAGTATTGCTTAACACATTTTGGTAATATAGGAGATACTATAGCAATGCCTATTCATACATGAACAGGCATTGTTACACTCAGTGCTTTTTTTCTAAAAAAAAAAAAAAAGTGCCAGAACTCAGACATGTCATACAACCTGCCTTGCCTACCCTACAAGGTTCCATCCAAAAAAGGTGCTGGAAGTCCGTTCTGGGCATTCTATGACAAAAAAAAAAGCCCTGGTCATCCTTATGCATAAACCACTGATGCCTGAATTTGAATTTTTTAATGACAGTTGGGTTGTTCATCCTGAATATGAATTACTGTTTGGCAAGGTATATTAGAAATACTTGTAATGTGTACCCTACAAGTTTACATCCAAAAAAGGTGCTGGAACTCCATTCTGGGCGTTCTATGAGAAAAAAAGCCCTGGTTACACTGCATGTAATGTGGTAATGGAATGTAAGAGAAGCTTGTCCCAAATTAAATTAGCAATTCCAGCTTCAATGAATTCTAGCTTCACTCTTATCATGTCCCCACCCTATTTTTATCAATTCCACTGGCAAAGGGATGGAGTTTTCTTGGAATATTTCCATAGTTCTGTTGATCTATCTGCCTGTAAATGGATATTGCTATATGCTAAACATCAGAGAATGTTCAGATTAGGATTCCTAGCATATAAGCATTGCTGGAGCAGGGTCCGCAAGATTGTCTAGACACTACACATCCTCTTCACGACCTGTTTTCCTTGTTACCTTCTGGGAGGAGGTATCAACCTTGTGAACTCTAAAGCTTCCTCTTTCGGTTATGTATTCAAGATGGACAGTGATTAATATTTACATGTTATTTATATGTAAGGGTGTAAGTTTATACATATGTTGTATATAGCATGATTAAATGTGTGTTATGTATGTGTACATTTTTGATAGCAAGCAACAAAAATTCATTTTTAATGTGTGCC
>NW_015390545.1:41707-44147 GCF_001527695.2 Protobothrops mucrosquamatus | reverse complement strand
GAGGAGGTATCAACCTTGTGAACTCTAAAGCTTCCTCTTTCGGTTATGTATTCAAGATGGACAGTGATTAATATTTACATGTTATTTATATGTAAGGGTGTAAGTTTATACATATGTTGTATATAGCATGATTAAATGTGTGTTATGTATGTGTACATTTTTGATAGCAAGCAACAAAAATTCATTTTTAATGTGTGCCAATGTGCCCACAGTAAAAAATGACAATAAAGGTTATCTAATCCTCTGCTGGGTACCAGTTATGCCAACATTTGGCTTGAACAGTTGCTTTGCCATATTATGCAGAGGTGAAATAAATGAAGAATTCTATAGAATTCAGGTAGTTTTATTGGTTCTATTATTCTAATAATGGCTTTGTCTTACTGTTATTTTAATTCACTAAGAGCACGTTCCAGAAATGTCATAAAGTGATACGGTTGATTGACAGTCCACAAATGAACAGAGGCCTAGTTTCATTCACACTGCATTTTTTAAAAAAGTCTCTGACAGCATACTAAGCATTTTAAGAGTATTCCAACTATTCCCTTGTTACTGGGCAACATATCTCTATTACCTAAGGAATGTCTAAGTTCTACTTCTTTCTTTCTGTCAATAGCCACTATTCATTAGAATGTCTCTTGTTGCAGAATTCTGTTTTTTCAGCAGAATGACAGCAGCTTGAATAGCAGCTTCTTTAACTCCTTTCTCTTATTTGACTCCTTTCAAAGTCAATGCACACATGCATGGAATGGCCTTTAGATTACTTAGTTTATTTATGGAAGAAACGGAAAGTTGAATGTGTTATTCATGCTATTTCCTTAAAAGCAAGCTAATGAATTTGTTATAATCTTATCTTGACTATTGTACTGAAACCTTTATTGTACAATGAATTAAACTGTGTACTCTGTTAATATACATTCCTTCAAATAATACACAAGATCAAAGATGCCAATTATATACCACAAAATTGACTTAACTTTTCTAATATCTGAAGATAATTATAAATTATTTGGAAGAATCTGATGTCCCAGAATCTGTAAGTTAAAATGGCAGTAATTTATTATTACCTCAGTGACTGGAATGTAAAAATCTCTATTTGCCTCTGGATTTTCCATTGAAGCACACCATTTTTCCATTTTCTTTTGCTAAATCCTATAAGTGTATCAGAGTAGAATTAAGGACATGACAAATTTCTGCTATATGTTATTCCTATTTGAAATGCCAGGCATTAAACAACACCAGTGCTAATTAGTAGCATTAGGAGAACAAATCAAGAAGTTGTGAGTTTGATTTTAGTTATCCAAGCCAAAAAATCTGAGTTTATGTCTTCTGCAATATGACTTTAGCCTTATGTTCCACATGCAAAAGCTTATTTCTTAATTAACCATTAAGAAAATGTATGCCCCCAAAGAATGGTTGCATATTTTAAATGTCTTAAATCACAAAGTAATAGCTTGGATTTTTTTTAAAAAAATATAGGCCTTTGTGGCACTACAAAATCAATAAATTTATGGTGTGATTCATTTGCATACCTTTGAATTTAAATATATATTCCTCTAATTTCTCATTGCAAGTGAACATGGTCTTAATTATACATGTTTTGATAGATCTAGATCTAAGCATTCTTCTCCAAAGTTAGAGGGGGGAGAACCTGTAAATACCAAGGTCAAAATGTACATGTACAAAGAGCACATTTTGTGATATTGTAGGTACTCTGACATTGAAAAAGCAAAGGCTTGCTGAACTAGAGAGAGGGTCCATGTTGGAACGGAATGTAACTTTCGTAGGCATGCCTAGCAAATTCATTAATGAAATTATAAGTAATCAAATTATAAAAAAACCTCTTATAGTGATCATATGGATATTGATGTGAACTATATCAGAGTTCCCCAATCTTTCTGGCTTTGCAGATCAGTGTCGGGGGTAGAGGGGATGGTTCTGCTTGCATGGCAGGCAAGCATGTGGGCATGCACAGCTTCATTTGCATGAGTGGCAGGCATGTGCACATGTGGGGATGCACTTGCCCACCACTTCCACGGCTGGGTTTTGAAAGGCTCGAGGCCCGGTAGTGGGCCGTGGCCCAGGGGTTGGGGACCCCAGAACTATATGACGAATGCCTGTAACAGTACCTACAATCCATCTGAATACATAGGCAAATGAAAACGCTATAGCATGTTAGGACTGATTAAAATAACAATGTGCCAAACACCAGAATATCAATGTATGATTTATGAATAAAAGTACCAAGAGTCAGGATAAGAACTTCCATGAATGCATGTCTATAAATGATAGATTTGGTAGTGTGTCTGGGTTTAGCTGGATATATGTCTGAGGATATATTGCTCTACTCTCTGTTGCACATGTCAGGCTCTGGGGCTGGGCAATCTTTCCAGATCCAATTCCTCATTCTTTGAGAATAGAAGCAGCTGCTTTTGGCAAATGC
>NW_015390545.1:35118-41498 GCF_001527695.2 Protobothrops mucrosquamatus | reverse complement strand
CCTCAGGTGATTAAGCAGTCAAAATTTCCTTTGGCTGATCCAATCAGCTCTCCTGGAGCAGAATCCAGTGTCTCAGGCTCATCTGAATCAGAGCAGGCCATGATAGTTTGTTAGGCTGAAAAGTGCTATCAGAATTCTTCTGATTTATTGCCAGGCTATCACAGGTCTCATAACAAAATAGCTGTATTTGAGCTTTGATTAACCTATGCAGCTGTATTATAGACTGTTGTTTTCTGTTTTGAATGTATTCACTGTAGAAAAAGATCCTGCGAAAAGAGAGAAAACCCTTCCCCAAACGAATGGCTGGACATTATTGTGATTTGATCCATACCCTTTTGACTTAAATGTCTAGTTTATAGGATATCCTTTGTTACAAACTCAAACAGGACTTGGCAAAATAACTGTTTTAAGGTACAGTCTGAATGTAAATGCATTACAGAATTTTCTGAAATATCACACAAGCAGACTTTAGGAGAAGTTATGTTACTAGCTGTGGACATAAGATAAAGAACAGGGAATTATTCAATGGATTATTGCAACAAACACACCAAAATATCCATGAGCATTAAAACGTAGCACATTCATTTTGATATAAGTTTTTATGAATATGAACCTCATTGATAAAAATACATAGAGGCCCTAGAGGTTTATCATAGAATGAGTTTGTTTACATTTACTAACAATCACATACTGTAGAGTTCTGTAAAAGCTATTCCAGGATACTCCATCTCTGATCTGCTGGTTCCAAGTTTTAGTCTATACACAAAAAAAAGTCAGTCTGTTTATTTGGACTTTTTCCATTCTACAATCCTTTTTGCTCAGTATTTACCTTATGAGGAGATGGGACTGAACTGCAAAAGATTGTTAAGAAGATTTCTTGTGGCTGTTGCGTATGTGGGCACTTCACAGATACCAAACTTTATCTTTACTGACACATTTCAGAAAGTAAACTTTATTTTCATTCGTCTTGATATATGTTCATAATTACCTAAATATTTGTTCACTAGCTACATAATGGCTTTATGTTAAGTAAAAGATATTCCATCCAGATAATACTCTATAGAGAAACTTGAAACTTTTTGGGTAGCTAATTTGCAGTATGAAAACTATCCACAATCAATAAATACAGCTATTGGGCTGTTTCAGAACATTGGACAGCTACGAGGTTTATTCTTTGGTTACTTTGAATAATATGCATCAACTATTTCTGCTTAAGTCATAGGAATCATAAAATTCCCTATAACCAAATCTGTAGCAACTGTACATTTTCATTGTTGAATGTATCACTCAAGTCATTCTGAAGAATGAACGCCATGTTTGCATATTTAGTGAAAACTAATTGCCTCTTTATCTGTTGACAAAATTGTGGCAGGATTAAATAAGCACTTGATTAATATCGGGTAATTTATACTACAGTATACTGTAGTTGTTAAACTGTAGAACTGGGATTAGAGAAACCCAGATTCAAGATCTCATTGATCATGAAGCTCACTATCTGACTTTCTGTCAGTTACTTTCTCATCTCCCAACCAATTTCAGTTGCAAGATTAGAATTAGGAGAGCCTCCTATATATGCAGCCCTGAGCACCAAGAGAATAAATAGGATATATAATATTAAATAAAAATTAACACTTTTTTCTAAAGTTTCTCTCTCTCCCTCCCTCATCATGTGCAAAGTAAGGACACGTATTTTCATGCATCTTCACATAGTCTTGCATGTCGGTTTCAGAACAACTGAAGAAGGCTAGAATACCATAAAAATGTCTCATTGGAAATAACATCATAGGTCAGCAATAAAAGATGTGATTTTTTTTTTACAGAGTGCCAAATTCTGTATTTGGCATTCACAAATATGTTCTTGTCTGAAACCCCAAAGAACAACAGCCAGCTTGTATGAATAAGAGGCAAGATGAGTTGTGTGGTGATAACATCTAAATTTGATTTCATTATGTAAAATAAAAATACATGCTTTATTTGCTCCAGCACACCACAGTACCCAGTTGATCTCAACCAATTAAACAGGATTAGATCTGGTTGAAAAGGATACTATAAGAAAAGGGAAGAACTGCAGATTAGACTGGGAAATTGAAAAAAAAAACATGGTCTAGATTAGAAGAAGCTAATTTCTATCATATTAACAAGTGTTGAATGAAATTCTATTAATTCTATATTTAAATAAAGTTAAAATTAATTAGGCTTAATTATATATTTAGTACTGTTCTTTACTATTGAAAAATTACAATTGAGTAACAAGTTTTAGAACTATTTGAAGGCCATACCCAAGAATTCTAGGGGCTATACGCAGTCCTAGGGCCACAGATTATGTTCCTAAGGAGTAAACCTTGCTGAACTGGGCATGACTCACTGTATAATGATTCAATTTTGCTTCCAGGACTATATTCCTGAATTATCTTGCTGGTAGTAATGTAGACAGCAATTTGCATGAAGTATTTTGGACCTATGACAAATGATAGCTGCTTTATTACTCAAGCAGGATGCTGCTACAACTAAAAATGTCTATCTCGAAATAATAGTATAATACTTTCCATGAATATAGTGGAATCAAGGATGATTTACTAGAAATGTTTTGAGGACCCATTGCTAAATGGACCTAGTTTTGAAATATTACATCCTCAGCTTAATTTAAGGAAAGGATAAGCTTGGATTCTCCTTCCAGCTGCAGTCAAAGATATGTAAAGAATAGTTTGTGGCCTCTATTGTACTTAGGTGTGAAATAGCTATTAACTCAAGAAGATATCAGCTTAGAAAATGATTCAAAAATATAAGCTTTTATTTTAATATACTCACAAATTATATAAAACATCTTAGTTGTACACGCTGAAAAAAAAATAGATGATACCAAGAAGTCTTGCAGAAATAAGGCAAAGGGAGAATTAGCTAAGTAGTTACCCAAACAATTCAAATTAATGGTCTGCATCAGCACCTTGAGTCCTGGTTAGACTGCACTAGATAGTGGTTTAGTTAGGGTTAGAGTTCAAATATTTCCCTGCAAATTTTACACATTACAAGTATTTCTAATATACCTTGCCAAACAGTAATTCATATTCAGGATGAACAACCCAACTATCATTAAAAAATTCAAATTCAGGCATCAGTGGTTTATGCATAAGGATGACCAGGGCTTTTTTTTTTGTCATAGAACGCCCAGAACGGAGTTCTGGCACCTTTTTTGGATGGAACCTTGTAGAGTAGGCAAGGCAGGTTGTATGACATGTGTGAGTTCTGGCACTTTTTTTTTTTTTTTTTTAAAACAAAAAAAGCACTAAGGATGACTATATAAAGGTATATTTTTATGACCTCTTCTTGGACTTACCTAGCATATATATGTAATTTGTTTTTTTTTCTTTTTTTTTATATGAACCAGCTATTTAGATAGCACCGTACCAGTAATACTCTTTTTATATACATCAATCACCTTGAGTGCTTCTCTTTATATAGCTAAAACAACCTCATCCATGGACAAGAAGGAAATATCAGCATGGTTCAGGGAATATTTGCAAAGGTACAAGACAAACATTAAAAAATAGGAGTAAATCATCTTTAGATAGGATCTCTTTTCTATTTCCTAAAAGGTAGTTAAATGACGACTATACCTAACAACGCTGATGGAAGGTGAATGGAAAACATTCACGCTGATGGAAAACATGGGTGAATGGAAAACATGGGTGAATGGAGAATACAATGATGTAATCAAGGTAACAGCCAACTTATATAAAAGAGTACTACCAAGCAACATTTTATTGCAATTCCCACTTGTATACTTTGAACACTCATATGATTTGCTTTTGTGATTCTCAGTTTACATGTGCATATTCAACCTGTGTAAAGAAAGAAAACAAACCTTTGAGCCTAAATTGCAGACAGGGCTAAGCAACTATGGAGTCTCAAAGGAACTCAAGACTGTCTCATTTTTCTGTCTGGCAAATGTATTCTCAGAAGATTGTTGTGACTTTAGTACCAGCTGATCTCCCTTGGGGACCCCTTGGTGCCAATCTGTCTTTGACCAGAAGCTAGTCCCAGAGCAGGAGACAAAAGGCAGAATGAATAACAGTGGAAGTTGGAAGAAAAAGGAGAGCAGACAAGCATTTTTACTGCTTTAAAATTCTTAATGTGTGGGAAATGTGATAGCAAGAAGCATTTTTAAGGGTAAAAATTCAGATATCTACTTAATTTTTAAATTAAATGTTCTACAAAATCTTGTTTCTACTTACTATTACTACTAATAGATTTTGGAGTTTTGTTTTCTTCCATTCAGAAATGTCAGATTCTGGGCAGACTTCTGGGCAGGTCCATGCAGTTTTCTTGGCAAGATTTTTTCAGAAGTGGTTTGCCATTGCCAGCTTCCTAGAGCTGAAAGAAACTGACTGGCCCAAGGTCATCCCAGTGGCTTTGTGCCTAAGGCAGAACTAGAACGCCTGGTCTCCCAGTTTGTAGCCTTAGGCTAAAAGATCAAACTGGTTCTCCAATAGATTNGAGGAGGTATCAACCTTGTGAACTCTAAAGCTTCCTCTTTCGGTTATGTATTCAAGATGGACAGTGATTAATATTTACATGTTATTTATATGTAAGGGTGTAAGTTTATACATATGTTGTATATAGCATGATTAAATGTGTGTTATGTATGTGTACATTTTTGATAGCAAGCAACAAAAATTCATTTTTAATGTGTGCCTATGTGCCCACAGTAAAAAATGACAATAAAGGTTATCTAATCCTCTGCTGGGTACCAGTTATGCCAACATTTGGCTTGAACAGTTGCTTTGCATATTATGCAGAGGTGAAATAAATGAAGAATTCTATAGAATTCAGGTAGTTTTATTGGTTCTATTATTCTAATAATGGCTTTGTCTTACTGTTATTTTAATTTACTAAGAGCAAGTTCCAGAAATGTCATAAAGTGATATGGTTGACAGTCTACAAATGAACAGAGGCCTAGTTTCATTCACACTGCATTTTTTTAAAAAAGTCTCTGACAGCATACTAAGCATTTTAAGAGTATTCCAACTATTCCCTTGTTACTGGGCAACATATCTCTATTACCTAAGGAATGTCTAAGTTCTACTTCTTTCTTTCTGTCAATAGCGACTATTCATTAGAATGTCTCTTGTTGCAGAATTCTGTTTTTTCAGCAGAATGACAGCAGCTTGAATAGCAGCTTCTTTAACTCTTTTCACTTATTTGACTCCTTTCAAAGTCAATGCACACATGCATGGAATGGCCTTTAGATTACTTAGTTTATTTATGGAAGAAACGGAAAGTTGAATGTGTTATTCATGCTATTTCCTTAAAAGCAAGCTAATGAATTTGTTATAATCTTATCTTGACTATTGTACTGAAACCTTTATTGTACAATGAATTAAACTGTGTACTCTGTTAATATACATTCCTTCAAATAATACACAAGATCAAGGATGCCAATTATATACCACAAAATTGACTTAACTTTTCTAATATCTGAAGATAATTATAAATTATTTGGAAGAATCTGATGTCCCAGAATCTGTAAGTTAAAATGGCAGTAATTTATTATTACCTCAGTGACTGGAATGTAAAAATCTCTATTTGCCTCTGGATTTTCCATTGAAGCACACCATTTTTCCATTTTCTTTTGCTAAATCCTATAAGTGTATCAGAGTAGAATTAAGGACATGAGAAATTTCTGCTATATGTTATTCCTATTTGAAATGCCAGGCATTAAACAACACCAGTGCTAATTAGTAGCATTAGGAGAACAAATCAAGAAGTTGTGAGTTTGATTTTAGTTATCCAAGCCAAAAATTCTGAGTTTATGTCTTCTGCAATATGACTTTAGCCTTATGTTCCACATGCAAAAGCTTATTTCTTAATTAACCATTAAGAAAATGTATGCCCCCAAAGAATGGTTGCATATTTTAAATGTCTTAAATCACAAAGTAATAGCCTGGATTTTTAAAAAAAATATAGGCCTTTGTGGCACTACAAAATCAATAAATTTATGGTGTGATTCATTTGCATACCTTTGAATTTAAATATATATTCCTCTAATTTCTCATTGCAAGTGAACATGGTCTTAATTATACATGTTTTGATAGATCTAGATCTAAGCATTCTTCTCCAAAGTTAGAGGGGGGAGAACCTGTAAATACCAAGGTCAAAATGTACATTTATTTATTTATTTTATTTTATTTTATAGGATTTATATGCCGCCCTTCTCCCCATGGGACTCAGGGCGGCTCACAGCATATTAAAACATCGTACAAAAAATTTCCCCTACTAAAAACCAATTAAAACCCAAATATTGGTAGCTGTGACTCTTTAAAATCGTTAAAAATTGTCCCTATTTAAAACTCACCCTAGGTCAGGCCCGCTTGTTGAAAAAG
>NW_015390545.1:30775-33244 GCF_001527695.2 Protobothrops mucrosquamatus | reverse complement strand
CCTCAGGTGATTAAGCAGTCAAAATTTCCTTTGGCTGATCCAATCAGCTCTCCTGGAGCAGAATCCAGTGTCTCAGGCTCATCTGAATCAGAGCAGGCCATGATAGTTTGTTAGGCTGAAAAGTGCTATCAGAATTCTTCTGATTTATTGCCAGGCTATCACAGGTCTCATAACAAAATAGCTGTATTTGAGCTTTGATAAACCTATGCAGCTGTATTATAGACTGTTGTTTTCTGTTGTGAATGTATTCACTGTAGAAAAAGATCCTGCAAAAAGAGGGAAAACCCTTCCCCAAACGAATAGCTGGACATTGTTGTGATTTGATCCATACCCTTTTGACTTAAACGTCTAGTTTATAGGATATCCTTTGTTACGAACTTAAACAGGACTTGGCAAAATAACTGTTTTAAGGTACAGTCTGAATGTAAATGCATTACAGAATTTTCTGAAATATCACACAAGCAGACTTTAGGAGAAGTTATGTTACTAGCTGTGGACATAAGATAAAGAACAGGGAATTATTCAATGGATTATTGCAACAAACACACCAAAATATCCATGAGCATTAAAACATAGCACATTCATTTTGATATAAGTTTTTATGAATATGAACCTCATTGATAAAAATACATAGAGGCCCTAGAGGTTTATATAGAATGAGTTTGTTAACATTTACTAACAATTACATACTGTAGAGTTCTGTAAAAGCTATTCCAGGATACTCCATCTCTGATCTGCTGGTTCCAAGTTTTAGTCAGTCTATACACAAAAAAATGTCAGTCTGTTTATTTGGACTTTTTCCATTCTACAATCCTTTTTGCTCAGTATTTACCTTATGAGGAGATGGGACTGAATTGCAAAAGATTGTTAAGAAGACTTCTTGTGGTTGTTGCGTGTGTGGGCACTTCACAGATACCAAACTTTATCTTTACTGACACATTTCAGAAAGTAAACTTTATTTTCATTAGTCTTGATATATGTTCATAATTACCTAAATATTTGTTCACTAGCTACATAATGGCTTTATGTTAAGTAAAAGATATTCCATCCAGATAATACTCTATAGAGAAACTTGAAACTTTTTGGGTAGCTAATTTGCAGTATGAAAACTATCCACAATCAATAAATACAGCTATTGGGCTGTTTCAGAACATTGGACAGCTACGAGGTTTATTCTTTGGTTACTTTGAATAATATGCATCAACTATTTCTGCTTAAGTCATAGGAATCATAAAATTCCCTATAACCAAATCTGTAGCAACTACATTTTCATTGTTGAATGTATCACTCAATGTATCACTTCATTGTTGAATGTATCACTTGAGTGATACATTCAACAATGAAAATGTAGTTGCTACAGATTTGGTTATAGGGAATGAACGCCATGTTTGCATATTTAGTGAAAACTAATTGCCTCTTTATCTGTTGACAAAATTGTGGCAGGATTAAATAAGCACTTGATTAATATCGGGTAATTTATACTACAGTATAATATAGTTGTTAAACTGTAGAACTGGGATTAGAGAAACCCAGATTCAAGACCTCATTGATCATGAAGCTCACTATCTGACTTTCTGTCAGTTACTTTCTCATCTCCCAACCAATTTCAGTTGCAAGATTAGAATTAGGAGAGCCTCCTATATATGCAGCCCTGAGCACCAAGAGAATAAATAGGATATATAATATTAAATAAAAATTAACGCTTTTTTCTAAAGTTTCTCTTTCTCCCTCCCTCATCATGTGCAAAGTAAGGACACGTATTTTCATGCATCTTCACATAGTCTTGCATGTCGGTTTCAGAACAACTGAAGAAGGCTAGAATACCATAAAAATGTCTCATTGGAAATAACATCATAGGTCAGCAATAAAAGATGTGATTTTTTTTACAGAGTGCCAAATTCTGTATTTGGCATTCACAAATACATTCTTGTCTGAAACCCCAAAGAACAACAGCCAGCTTGCATGAATAAGAGGCAAGATGAGTTGTGTGGTGATAACATCTAAATTTGATTTCATTATGTAAAATAAAAATACATTATTATTATTATTATTAATTGCATTTATATCCCGCCCTTCTCCTTTCGGACTCAGGGCAGCTGACAAATGATAAAAAGCTAACATAAATACATATTACACCTAATTAAAATTTAATTAAAACGAAATATTTGAAAGTGTCCAATTAAAAGTAATTAAAACCCCTATAAAATCCCCTAGGCCAGTCCCGCTTGCTGGAACAACCACGTCTTGAGGGCGCGGCGGAAGGAAGGGACATCAGGGATCACCCTGATCTCTGGGGGCAGTTCGTTCCAGAGGGTGGGAGCTCCCACAGAGAAGGCCCTCCCCCTTGGGGTCGCCAGCCGGCACTGCCTGGCCGACGGTACCCTGAGGAGACCCACTCTGTGAGAGCGTACAGGTCGGTGGGGGGTAATCTGTGGCAGGAGGCGGTCTCGAAGGTAACCAGGTCCAGTG
>NW_015390545.1:0-29639 GCF_001527695.2 Protobothrops mucrosquamatus | reverse complement strand
TGCCCCCCATTCCCAACCCACCCAACCGTCGCAGCATGATACCGTGGTCCACAGTATCAAAAGCCGCCGAGAGGTCCAAAAGAACTAGGACAGAGGAATATCCCCTGTCCCGGGCCCTCCAGAGATCATTAACCAACGTGACCAATGCCGTTTCCGTGCTGTAACCCGGCCTGAAGCCCGACTGGAGAGGGTCCAGATACATGCTTTATTTGCTCCAGCACACCACAGTACCCAGTTGATCTCAACCAATTAAACAGGATTAGATCTGGTTGAAAAGGATACTATAAGAAAAGGGCACAACTGCAGATTAGACTGGGAAATTGAAAAAAAAAACATGGTCTAGATTAGAAGAAGCTAATTTCTATCATATTAACAAGTGTTGAATGAAATTCTATTAATTCTATATTTAAATAAAGTTAAAATTAATTAGGCTTAATTATATATTTAGTACCATTCTTTACTATTGAAAAATTACAATTGAATAACAAGTTTTAGAACTATTTGAAGGCCATACCCAAGAATTCTAGGGGCTATACGCAGTTCCTAGGGCCACAGATTATGTTCCTTGCTGAACTGGGCATGACTCACTGTATAATGATTCAATTTTGCTTCCAGGACTATATTCCTGAATTATCTTGCTGGTAGTAATGTAGACAGCAATTTGCATGAAGTATTTTGGACCTATGACAAATGATAGCTGCTTTATTACTCAAGCAGGATGCTGCTACAATTAAAAATGTCTATCTCGAAATAATAGTATAATACTTTCCATGAATATAGTGGAATCAAGGATGATTTACTAGAAATCTTTTGAGGACCCATTGCTAAATGGACCTAGTTTTGGAATATTACATCCTCAGCTTAATTTAAGGAAAGGATAAGCTTGGATTCTCCTTCCAGCTGCAGTCAAAGATATGTAAAGAATAGTTTGTGGCCTCTATTGTACTTAGGTGTGAAATAGCTATTAACTCAAGAAGATATCAGCTTAGAAAATGATTCAAAAGATACAGTATAAGCTTTTATTTTAATATACTCACAAATTATATAAAACATCTTAGTTGTACATGCTGAAAAAAAATAGATGATACCAAGAAGACTTGCAGAAATAAGGCAAAGGGAGAATTAGCTAAGTAGTTACCCAAACAATTCAAATTAACGATCTGCATCAGCACCTTGAGTCCTGGTTAGACTGCACTAGATAGTGGTTTAGTTAGGGTTAGAGTTCAAATATTTCCCTGCAAATTTTACACATTACAAGTATTTCTAATATACCTTGCCAAACAGTAATTCATATTCAGGATGAACAACCCAACTATCATTAAAAAGTTCAAATTCAGGCATCAGTGGTTTATGCATAAGGATGGCCAGGGCTTTTTTTTGTCATAGAACGCCCAGAACGGAGTTCCAGCACCTTTTTTGAATGGAACCTTGTAGGGTAGGCAAGGCAGGTTGTATGACATGTGTGAGTTCTGGCACCTTTTTTTTTTGTTTTTTTGTTTTTTACAAAAAAAGCACTGAGGATGACTATATAAAGGTATATTTTTATGACCTCTTCTTGGACTTACCTAGCATATATATGCAATTTGTTTTGTTTCTTTTTTTCTATATGAACCAGCTATCTAGATAGCACCCTACCACTAATACTCTCTTTATATACATCAATCACCTTGAGTGCTTCTCTTTATATAGCTAAAACAACCTCATCCATGGACGAGAAGGAAATATCAGTATGGTTCAGGGAATATTTGCAAAGGTACAAGACAAACATTAAAAAATAGGAGTAAATCATCTTTAGATAAGATCTCTTTTCTATTTCCTAAAAGGTAGTTAAATGACGACTATACCTAACAACGCTGATGGAAGGTGAATGGAAAACATTCACGCTGATGGAAAACATGGGTGAATGGAAAACAATGGGTGAATGGAAAACATGGGTGAATGGAGAATACAATGATGTAATCAAGGTAACAGCCAACTTATATAAAAGAGTACTACCAAGCAACATTTTATTGCAATTCCTACTTGTATACTTTGAACACTCATGATTTGCTTTTGTGATTCTCCGTTTACATGTGCATATTCAACCTGTGTAAAGAAAGAAAACAAACCTTTGAGCCTAAATTGCAGACAGGGCTAAGCAACTATGGAGTCTCAAAGGAACTCAAGACTGTCTCATTTTTCTGTCTGGCAAATGTATTCTCAGAAGATTGTTGTGACTTTAGTACCAGCTGATCTCCCTTGGGGACCCCTTGGTGCCAATCTGTCTTTGACCAGAAGCTAGTCCCAGAGCAGGAGACAAAAGGCAGAATGAATAACAGTGGAAGTTGGAAGGAAAAGGAGAACAGACAAGCATTTTTACTGCTTTAAAATTCTTAATGTGTGGGAAATGTGATAGCAAGAAGCATTTTTTAAGGGTAAAAATTCAGATACCTACTTAATTTTTAAATTAAATGTTCTACAAATTCTTGTTTCTACTTACTATTACTACTAATAGATTTTGGATTTTTGTTTTCTTCCATTCAGAAATGTCAGATTCTGGGTAGACTTCTGGGCAGGTCCATGCAGTTTTCTTGGCAAGATTTTTTCAGAAGTGGTTTGCCATTGCCAGCTTCCTAGAGCTGAAAGAAACTGACTGGCCCAAGGTCATCCCAGTGGCTTTGTGCCTAAGGCAGAACTAGAACGCCTGGTCTCCCAGTTTGTAGCCTTAGGCTAAAAGATCAAACTGGTTCTCCAATAGATTNTAACCTGTGTTCGGTTGGGTTCGGTTCGGCTGGCCCTCCAACTGCTCTCTAGGCTTCTTTTCCGACGTTTCATCTCTCTCAGCTCCTCGGTAAACCAGGGAGCCAATCGAGATCTACGTCGGGTCAGAGGCCGCAAAGGCACGACTCGGTCCAGTGCTGCGGCGGCAGTTGTCTCCCAAGCCGCCGCCTGATTTTCCGCTGAGTCGTGACTTTATATCTATATTTCTGTACATGAACTCAGGAGAGTTTAATAAGCTTCATTCTTCTGATTGCTGAGCCTCACTCTTCTGTTTGTTCCCACCTTCTAACCTATGTTAGACTTCTAACAAACTATGTTAGACTTCACACCTCCTGGCCGTTTAGCTTGTTTGCTTGTGCCACCACTACAGAAAGGAGGAAAGAGTAACATGGCGGAATTCGTATGGAACACTGCGCCAAAATGTGTGTCTACTTTGTAGTTCAATTGTATTGTGTGAACACAGCCAATATCAGCATCGAACAATGATTCTAAAGTTCTTGACCTCTCCATCCTATGTCTCTTCTTCTTCTTCTTCTTCTTCTTCTTCTTCTTCTTCTTCTTCTTCTTCTTCTTCTTCTTCTTCTTCTTCTTCTTCTTCCTGTTATTGTTACTATTATTACTATTATTACTACTACTATTATTATTAGTAATAGTAATAATAATTTTCATCAACAATGTGAAATCACAGCTGCCAGTTCTTTAGCTGGTGTTTGCTTCATACGCATCGAATTTGTGCAGCAGGCCCCTCCGAGCTCTCAAGTCTGTCCCTCGTACCCCCCACCCCGCCGCCGCTAAGACCGCTTCTCCTACCCAGCCAAGCGCGTCTCCGCTGCAAAACTCCACCTAACAACACCGCAATGCAATCTCCTCCTCCAGGCGAGAAAGCGAGCCAGTAAGTAGCCAGCCACCATCAACGCCCCCACCCCAATAATGCAATCGGAGCGCCACCCTCCTTCCCCCTTTTTCCTCCCAAGGCCACCGACGCTCCGGCCTTTCTTTGCAGGCCCCCCCCCCCTTTCTCGGCCCACCGAGGTCCGCCCGCGGAACTCTTGAGAGCGGCTGGACTAAAGGCGAAGCGGCCAGTCTGTTTCTTTCTCCGCCTAGTTCGCGCCTCCTCCTCCTCCTCCTCCTCCTCCCGCCGCCGTCGCCGCCGTCGCTGCTGCATCCATATAGGATGAGCTGCTGCGTCCTCCCACAAGCCATGCGGCTGCGACTCCCTTCGGCGAGCCGGTGACTTTTTCTTTTTCCCCGGTTCCAAGCTCTGCCTGTTCTCCTCGCGCGTCGCGCACGGCTCTCGAGCCGAGGCTCTTTCGTTCCTCTCCGGCAACTGCGGGGTTGGCTGGTTGGCGGGGCGGAGATGAGCTTGTTCCATGCCTTCTCCAGATGTCTTAGCAGCCCAAAGCAGCCTGGCTGGCAGGCGAAGCTCGCCTGAGTGGCTGACTGGCGCGATTCCCGGGCACTCTCGGCTCTGCATCTGGCTGAACGACGCGTTCACGTGTGCGCCGCCAGCCCAATGTGTAATGCTGCAGTGGGCAACCGAGGAGCATCTGCAAAAGGACAGGAGGACCCAGCAACTGCTCTTGGGGTCCATATAAAACCAAGAAGCGTCTTGAATCAGCCTTCCCTCTTTCTCTCCCGGGCTATTTTTGCCCTTCTCAGTTATTCCAAAGCTCACTTTGGCATTTGCCACCGTTGCCACTTGCTCTTCAGAACTACATTGCCTTCTCCCCTCCCCTGTTTTCACGTGTATTTTATCTTTGCCTGGCAACCACTACTTTATTTTTCCCTTCCTCTCTTGAAAGGCGACGTCTTCCTTCTGACCCGAAATTAATTTGTTTGTTGGCTGCAGCTCTGAGGCAGAAAAAAAATAATAATTGGGAATTTATTTAATCCTTCCCTTCTCCTTGTGCAAAGGAAGCAATGAAATTTCCAATCGAGACTCCAAGAAAACAGGTGAACTGGGATCCTCAAGGTTGGTGTTGCTTTTTCACTTTTTCCCCCCAGTAAACAAACAAGTAAATACAGGCAGCGTTTCTCACTGTCCGCCTTCGCAGCTGTATTTGTGCTTGTTAGTAACCCACCCATCTGATGCATGGGAGAGAAGAGATTTGGGGGAAGCGTTGTTGTTAGTTGAAGCTCTGCCCTTCTCTCCCCGTTGTCTTGGAAGATGGTCAGTGTTACTACAGTCTTGGGGATTGCAGGGTGAGGGGTGGGAGGTGGAGAGGGAGAAACTTGTCTAACTAAAAAAAAAAAAAAGCAAACCAAAACAGAAAACAAAAATGTGACATCACTCCCACCCCCAACACACTGTTTTTAGTCTTTCTGATACAGACTTGTCTTGGGATAAAAGGTCTCTTGTGGGAGGGAGTTTCTTTTATCTTGATGCTGGCTTCTTTGTCACTTCTGGTGATCTTTGTCTCCGGTAAACAGAGCAGTAGATAGACTGAGAGAAGATCCATTCTTGCTTCCTCAATGACAAATGTCTCTTGGCAGCTAGATGGGATGAAATCTGACTGCAGTGCACTCCCTTTGGGTGCCCTGATAAATAACAATGCTTAGGGTAGACTAGACAGTCAAATGCTTTTCATCCCTCTTAATGGAGTTAGCTCTCCAAGCTTGGTGGATGAGTGGGCTTAATTCTGGGCTTAAGAGGAAGTGAGGCTGTAAAAAAAAAAAGTGGAGGGGTAAATACATAGAAGGAGGCTGATGCTTGTGCCTGTCTCCTGTGTTCTGCTCTGTAAAACAGTTGGGAGTTGTTTAAAAACCCATGAGTTTGCATGCTTCTGCAGGCACACTTACACAAATGCTTGTTTTTAGCTTGAATGTATATTTTGGTTCTTGGGGTTTTTTTTCCTGCAGAAAGTGGTAGAAATTATCTCTGTGGATGCGTAAGGATCACTTCATGATTCAGACTAGGCTGAATGTCTAGGATTTTAATCTATAAAAAGCAACAGCAGATGCTAAGATGTTTGCAGTCTTAGGAAGACTGACAGATTTATATGTTTTCTGAAGGACTGGGCTTGGCTCCCTTTTCTACCATTCCTTTCTCACCCTTTGTTTAACTTGTCAGTATGCTGAAATGGACAAAATATACAATTTTCTGTTGTCTTCAGACATAGCAATGGATTTCGTAGCAAACGAACTGACTAATATAGATATTCCAGATACCTGAATTTGAAATAGACAAAAGAAATGCATTTGCTTCTAGTTTCATAATAACTTAACCTTAAGAGATGATGAAATTGATGCTGATTCTAACATCATTATTGGGGGGAAGGAAGGGACACGGGGGAATTTGTGTTTTCATTTGCTACTTTTGTTGTTGCAAAATAAATAAAATGAAGTATATTGTCTCTAAACATTGGTGGTGGTAGTGATGTCCTCTATTCCGCTAAAAAATAATTAATCAGTTTTGAATAGTAGGGCTTCTCAAACTCAACAAGTGGTGGATTCCAGTTGCATTAAAAAGTTCAGATAGTAAGTAAATATTCCTATGATTTCCTATTATTTCTCTAATGTGTGGTTGAGTCAGTTCCCATATTTATGCTGATATCCTGTATTTAGTTATGAAGTAATTCCAACAAGAAAATAAATAAAAAAGCAGGCCATATAAACGAAGCTCTTCTACTAACATAAAACGCAAACAACTTTAAGTTCCCTTTAATACAGGAGCAGTGATATTTTCACCACTTTTCTGTCAATTCACCTGAGAACTCTTTGTAAGATTTAAATGTGTCACATGAAAACAGAACCAATTAAATAGATCTGTAGCCAGTTGTCACCAGTGATCTCAGCCATATCTGTCAGACTGTACTTTAAATAACATCTTGAAAAAAATGTAAGAAGTAAAGGTTTTGTGTGTGTTTTGAAACCATTCATGGTGTTACCTTTAAATAACTTTGAGTTATGCCCATTGCCTTCTCCGGTGGAAACTAAATGTTCTGGACAAATGAATGGGTCAGTTCAGAGTCACAAAAATGCTTTAGACCTTGCTTCTTATACTGACAGATGCTGGACCAAACCTTTGTGGGCACCTGATTCTGGCTTGAGTTCATTGTTGATGGAGTTGCATTACAAAGCTCTGCTTCAGTTTAAGTTGATCTAATGCTCCTGCAGTGGTACAGAAGGAAAAAAGCTGCTTTTATTTTTTTACTGCACAAATGAGACATCTTTTATATGACTAAGACAATAGTTTGTTCGCAGAGAATCGTTGATGGGATAGCAGAAACAATTTCTGCTATTTTTTTTCTTTTCTCTACAGCCTCTGGAAAACTGTTCTAGGCAACTGGGAGGGGGGAGAATTTATCAAAACTGTGTTGGAAGGGATGTAAGGGATCAGAAGAGGGCACTCCCCATTTTCAGTGGTAGCTTTTGTTGAATCTCACTTTCCTATCAAAACGAAGTAAATATTCCATCTGTAAAAAGGACATTGGATTTAACCCATGAAATGAGAAAAAAGTTTAAACATTTAATACAAACTTATGCTGACTTTTTTTAATGATAATGCTTGGATTACTGGCCCTAGGCTTAATCTTAGGCTTGAAATCAATATGATGTAAGTCCTAATTAACTGCAATGGGTTTGTTCTACATATGGGTATATTAGGGTCCAATCCTATGTACTTAAGTATGATATATTGACAATAGCATACATTTAGTTTTGAAAATGGTTTCATAATTGGAGTCTTAATTTTTCAATCTAATTAATGTGTACTTAAAATCTCAAACTTCACAAATCATTTGAATGTGAGCAATTATGTGAGTTTTCTTAAAGTAAGAATATTGAGTTTCTGATTTTAAAAATGTACCAAATTGGTTTATTTGTCTATGTTCAGTACATTTAGATAGTCACAATTATGGGATAATAAATCATATCAGATACATTGGGATAACATTAAATATAATTACCATCTGTTAATCTGATTTGGTATTCCTCAATAGATGGAACAATGCAAGTCATATTGCATTTCTGATATGATGTTAAAATACCCAACTATGTGAACAACTCTGAATGTTGATGGTTTTATGGACTCAACTACTTTAGTTTTCTGACTGTGTGTTATGAACTTTCTTCAAGATGCAATTAGACGTGTCTAATTCTCTGGCTGGATTCTTTTTACTGTTTTAATATAGCAAATCATAGGCTGTTTGATACATCCACAAAATGTTTAAGATATTTTAAATTTTAAGGTTCAATAATTGCGAGACATATTATCATATTAAAACTAATATGTTTAAATTAATTATTAGCTGTTTCATTATTTGCCCAGAAACATATATAAATGGAATGTGCTATCCATGAAATGTAATCATTCAGCTTTTATTGAGTTCCAGTATGAATATGTATTTATTTCTGAAATTTATATAACTGCTCATCTCACAAAAAGTGACTTTTTGTATATATTGGGTAACAAATCTGTGTTTGTCTCAATGTAATTGGGAATGGCCCTCCAGGCATGACATATAAAATATTAGCTGATGACAGTTACATTTTTACACAATTGACATGAATAGAAATAGGGATGTTACAAAGTAAGTAAGGGAAAATTCTTAAATCAAGTGACAGAAATGTAAAGAAAAATATTTTTCTAAGTTTAATTTCAGAATTCTCCATTCCTGATTTGATGTTTTGGATTTCTGTAAAAGGTTATGGTTCTATATCCTGAGAATATAAGATATATATGGTTGCTATGGTAACACCAGTTATTTGTTGGGGGGAACGAGTCTTCAGCCTTAAAAAAAGTTATTGGGATTGAAACACCTGTCTACTTATTCACCAGCAGAACCAAGTACAATAGCTCATTATGGTATATTTCCTTTTGTTTGGGGGAAGCCGTATGATTGGACTGGATATACATTCATCCATAAAGCATTAACATTTTCACAGAAAATTAGTTTATGAAAGAAAGCCTCATACAACCTAATGTCCTATTGAGCACAGTGACAATAACACCAGCTACATGCATCAGAATGAAGGAAATTGCCTTAAACTAGATCTGATCATTGGTCCATGAAAGCTCGCTCCAGAAGATTTTATTTATTCTGCCTGGAGATGTCACAGAATTACATCAGACTTTTAGAAGATAGAAATACTGCAGCTGGTCTACTGAATTACTGCAAAGAGAAGTTTGTGAACCAGGGAGCAACATCACATTCACTAGCATCCAGTCCCCCCCTTTCCTGATAGAATCATGCCCAATTGTGGCAGGAACATGGTTATAGTGTTAGTGATATTTTTTCTTTTCCCACCATAATTAATTAATACCCTCAAGTTATAGTTGCATTTGCTAGAAATCACCTCAAAACTAACCTATTTTCATTAACCTCTCCTCACATCCAAGGAAGCTTATTAAAAACCTAATCAGAATGCCCACTCGAGATAAAAATAAGAAGAATTGATAGGATAACAAATAAGGCAGGTTCAAAAAAAGAAGAGAGCTGTGGTAGTGCTCAGTTAGGAGCTGATACACATCTAATGAACAGGATTTGAATAGCTTCTGAGTGGAGAAGATATAGACTTGTGTACCACATGGGAGCTTCACAATGGACACATCTGGGGCATAGTGAAAAATGTCTAACAGCAGCACGGTTTTGGAAACAGACTTTTTTCTTTGCAGTGATTCCTTTATCAACAATACTGAGCAAGTCAAGTCATGCTATCAAACATCAAAAACATCAGCCAAGTTACCCATCTTCTGGTTATCTAACCTCCTTTATATGGCTGTCCCATCTTCTTTACATAGAAAAATATAATCTGAAATGGAATTGCTGCTCAACACTTTCTGAATATACAGTCAGGATTTTGCAATGGAGTTTGGACTGGACCAAATGCATCACATTCAACATCAACAGGGGAAAAAATGTGAAAATTGAGGGAATCAAGATGCCCTATGAAAATAACATCAGGAGTCCTGATGAAGATCACTACAAATGCATGGGCATCCTTCAAGCTGACAACATCAAGCACACTGATGTCAAAAAGAATGTTAGCAAATACTTAACAAGAGTGAAGAAGATCTTAAAATCCAAACTGAGTGGTGGAAATACAGTCAAGGTGATTAACAACTGGAGAATTAGGTATACAGCTGGAAAAATGGACTTGACTCAAGTTGAATTAGAAACCCTGAATAGGAAGACCAGAAAAATAATGACACTCATGTTCTTCATCCATGCAGCAATCTTGACAGAATCCATTTATCAAGGATCATAGATAACTGGAATGTTGCATGTACATAAGACAATTGAATAAGAAAAAAGGCCATTGGAAGAACAACTAAGGATAGTGAAGTAGATGCATTGAAGCTAGAACACTACAAAGGTTTATTGAATACCAGAGAGACAAAACTGGCCTATAAAAAAGACCAGTTGAAGAATAGAAAAGAGGCATGGCATCTCACAATGGCTAAGAGTAGAAAAGTTGAAGAAACAGACAGTGGGGCTAATTCTGGCTGCACAAGACTAAGCCTTAAGAACAAATGCATATAAAGCTAGAATTGAGATGATAGCAACAGACAGCAAATAGCATCTCTGCAGAGAAACTGAAGAAACAATGGATCACATAGTTAGCTGCTACAAAAAGATCACACAGGCTGACTATAAACAATGGCATGACAAAGTAGCAACAATGGTACACTAAAATATCTTCAAGAAATACCATGGTCTGCAAGCAAGAACTGGTGGGACCACAAAATAGACAAAATAATAGAAAATGAAGCTAAAGTGCTTCTAAACAGACAAGCATCTGCCACACAATACCCCAGACTTAATAATTGTTGCTAAGAAAGACAAAAGCATTTATTTACTGGACATTGCAATGCCCAGGAACAGCAGAATAAAAGAGAAAGAACTGGAGAAAATCACAAAATGCAAAGCCCTGCAGATAGAAATAGAACAATTGTGGCAAAAAGAAAGCAAAAATAATAACAATAGTAATAAACATCTTGGGTGCAATTCCAAAACATTTGTTACACCTTCGGCATTGACAATACACAACTGTTGTTGAGATGATAAATGTATCCCTTTACATGGCCACCATGTTTGGTTTGAATAATTCATACTGGGCACTAATTTTTAACCAATCTCATATAGTATCTGAAATGTATATTGTTTACTTTGTTTTTACAAAGAATGACAAGATAGTGGGATATTATATATATTTGAAGAAGAGCAAAATTGTTATGAATTGGAAGATACACTATCACATACTTGTAGTAATCAGTGCTCAGTCATTGCAGGGTGCAAATATGGCTGACTGCCTTCGCAGCATTTATTTTTTATATACAGGTATTCCAAATGGCATAAAGTAAGATGACCTCAGCATAGTAACAGCATTTCTATTGGTGAAACCCCTTGCCAATCCTTAAGAAGATATCAGCTAAGAGGCCCCAGACAGGGAGCAGTTTTCTACCACATCCTGTTGATGTCACCTGATATCATGTGAACCAGGTGATATCCTGTACCAGCCTGGGGTAGTTTCCCACATTGCCATGGTGATGTGAATGGATGAGATCATGTAGAGAGAAGAGGGACGCAGGATTTTGAATGGCAGTTTGCTGCTCACGACCTCTACCTGGCCCCTATCTCTACACATATTCATTTTCTTTTATACATATGCACGTGTTGTTCCGTATTACATTCACTGTCATGTGCAATGTAATATTATTCTTAATTTAGTTTTAGAGCTCTAAAACTAAACCTTGAACAGATCCTTCAGAAATCAGGTATGCCTGATTGTGAGCAATAGTAAGCAACCTGGCAGACCTTCAACATTACTCAAGCACATCATAATACATAAGCAAATCCTGAGGATTGTATTATAGGGTATTCAATATGAGCTGTGTGTCCTTGATAATGTCAGATCTAGCATAATAAGCAAGGCAACCTGAACAAATGCGCATGATATCATTATGGTCAGTGAGATTGCTGGTGATCTCAGTGTTAGATTTCTTCACTTTTTTCCCTTCATGACTCATGATGCCTAAATTACTCGTAAGGTAATTCCAGATCTCAAGTATATAATAATAATAATAATAATAATAATAATAATAATAATAATAATAATAATAATAATAATAATAATAATAATAATAATAATAGTAAAGTTGGAAAGGACCTTGGAGGTCATCTAGTCCAACCCCCTGCTTAGGCAGGAAACCCTATACCATTTCAGACAAATGGCTGTCCAGTCTCTTCTTGAAAACTTCCAGTGTTGGAGCATTCACTGCTTCTGGAGGCAGGTTGTTCCACTGGTTAATTGTTCTAACTGTCAGGAAGTTTCTCCTTAGTTCTAGGTTGCTTCTCTCCTTGCTTAGTTTCCCCCCGTTGCTTCTTGTCCTGCCTTCAGGAGCCTTGGAAAATAGCTTGACTCCCTCTTCTTTGTGGCAGCCCCTGAGATATTGGAACACTGCTATCATGTCCCCCCTCGTCCTTCTCTTCACTAAACTAGACATACCCAATTCCAGCAGCCGTTCCTTATATGCTTTAGCCTCCAGTCCCCTAATCATCTTTGTTGCTCTTTTCTGTACTCTTTCTAGAGGCTCAGTATCTTTTTTGCATCGCGGTGACCAAAACTGGATGCAGTATTCCAAGTGTGGCCTTACCAAGGCATTGTAAAGTGGTATTAACACTTCATGTGATCTTGATTCTATCCCTCTGTTAATGCAGCCTAGCACTGTGTTGGCCTTTTTGGCAGCTGCAGCACACTGCTGGCTCATATTTAGGTGATTGTCCACTAGGATTGTCCACCATACCAAAAGAAGCAAGCTGATTTTTAAATTTTTATTTTGTTACTCATGAGGTCTTAGGTCACAGAAATAAATGAGAGAAATTACAGATTGACCATGTCACAATAGCCATGCATCTATTGTTTATAAAGAATTCACAGTGACCTCCCTCCTTACTGGCAATTCTACTTTGGGGGTAGAAATTGAAGTATAGAATTGGGGATGGGTGCTAAGCAAGACCCTTTTGTAATCTGATTAAAGGACCAACTAGTTCAATTGCCATAAATATTGCTGCCTTCTATAAAATCTTCTATTATTTATTTTCTGCAATTGGGGACATGTTTTTCCCTCTTACCTCTTCTGTAGCAGTGAGGCTAAGGGTTTAATGTAAGAGATAAATCCCAAAATGTTCATATGTCTGGGGTCTGTATGGACTGAAGCAATTTCTTGCAAACAATCAATCAAGTTGGTATGTTAGCTTTTTTAAGTTGAACAATTGCTCATCATTCCCTTACTTGAAATTTCTCTCTGTATAAGAGTTGTGAATAACTCCATCAAGTTGCCTATTTATTAATCACAGGTTTGGACATTATTCTGTTCTATCAATCCCTTGTCTACATTTGGATAAAAGCAAAATTTGGAGGAGGCAATCTTGAAAGAAAAAAAAAGTGTTGTCATGAAGCAACAAGTGGCAATACTATAGTGATGCCATCCCATAGGACTATTTTATGCCATAGGTATAAAATACTGTGATTTATGGGAGCTGTGTAGAACTCATATCCCAGAAGAACTGACTCAGACATCACCTCTTCTGGGAAGTAATCAGCAAACTGCAATTTTTATAAAGAGATATCTGAAATACTGTTTACAAGTGCTATTTGCTAATTTCCCTCTGACATTCCTTGAAGACTTCCAATGCTATTCCAGTAAAAGTAACAGACTTGAGCTGCAGTATGTTTCCATAAATCTTTCCTTATATTAATTTGTAAGAAGGTCTCAAGAACTATCTTTCCAAACTTGCTTTCCCCAATTCCAGCTAAGCGGAGTCCAAAATGTCCCAAATAGGGTAGTCGCCACCTATTTGGAAAGTGCTAGTTTGGGGAAAGCCCTTACGGATTATTTTTTTTGAAAAGCAATTGGAAAGAAAAGAAACCTACCAACTTCATTCACTTGTTTGAATTAGCAAAGTTTCATTGTCATTGCTACGGTGGATGCAGTAATAGCTGCATTTAATTAGCTTATAAAAGGTTGTGAGGTATTCTTACTGCAGTGACTGGCATCTGCAGCCCCCAGTATAAATGAGTTGTTGCACAAAAGTCATGTTCTTGAAACCAAAATCCTACGGAAGCTGGTTGTTGTACGTGCTAAACTGTTTGTTCTCTTGCGTGGAGCAGCGGAATCGGATTCACTGAATGGCTGCAAAATATGTTCCCTGATGGCTTGTGCTGATGTAGAAAAATTGTAGAACTACTTGGCAAGCAACACATCTATAACTGGCCCTACTTTATTCAGATTTCAAGAAGCTATAGCTCAGCTTATTTAACATTGTTGCTCTGTGGACGTGAATGGGCAGAAGCTATGACACCAGTATCAATACAGGAAAAGAACAAAACTCTCTACTGAAAGGTCTCTTCAAAGGGAAAGGAGAAAAAAAAAATCTCTGTTTGAGACCAGGTATTTTTTGAAGAGTATGACATTGTGAGGATATTTAAGTTTCATATACAGGGTGTGAATCTTGGTTTGCGTTTGAACAACTCAGTTCTTTCCAGTTTTGAAAATGCTGGAAACATAAAGCGATATGAATCATCATAATCATCAACCAACAATCATCAATTATTGATCATCATCTTGTATGGTGCCTGACACTCAGTTTGGATGTTGGAATATCAGACCTTGATTTGTGCTTTTATAAAGCAATTTTGCAAGTCAAAAAAAATGCAAATACTCATTTTGAAATGTCAAAAATGGAAGAAGAATACAAAGTGTAGGCTTTGTTTTAGCTGAAGTATGTGTGGTTGAACAATTTGCTTAACTAGTAGGCTGTACTGAACTTTGGATTTAGCTCCCTAAATGCATGAGAGCATAGATGTATCCTCTGTCAGCAACTTGTTAATGCAGCCATGCCTTTTCCAGGGATTATATAGCTGCTTTAAAGAGTTGGAGGCTGCAGTTTAAAGTACCTTTTCTAAATTTATTCTGGAGCATTACACAGCTTTATTACAAACTGGCCAGGGAAATGAAATTGATTTCAAGATTATTATTATTAGATTTATATGATGCCTTTATTTTGTAGAATTCAGGGTGGTGCACATAATGCTCTTGCTTCGTGCATAAATTTGCTTTGCAATAAAAATTTCACTTGGTGACTAATAAGACCATTGTAGATTCTAGCATATGATGATTTTTCTCAAGATTGTAAATCTAGAATTAGATTAGCAGTCATGAACTGGATGGTATGTTCTTCCCCCTCCTGACAGGTCAAGATATATATAAAAACTTTAACCTAAATGCTAGTATGCATTTAATAAAACACATGGTTGGCTTACAGCCATTCATATAGCATTGATATAGTATTGGAAAAGCCTTAGAATTTGGAGAACAGCAACTTCACATAATGCTGATGTTATCATTTCTTCCTGAATTCTATGCAGCACTGTTCCTGCGTTCACCCAGCAGCATTTTAGATTTTCTGAAAGTGCTCTCCAGGGTGCTGTAGTCTTTCTCTAGGCTGGCCGGACCTGCCAGCTCAGTAAAGTGCAGTAGAAAAAAAGGGAGAAAGAGGAGCAGTTCCTGCTCCAGCACGGAGATGTTTAGTAGCAGTTTGTGCTATGATGTAAAATCTGCCCTTGTAGTGTTCTCCCATTGGTTGGTCTCTCAAGTGACACTCGTAAAATCTCCACCTGAGCTTTACCATATATTCTTTATAGTACTTGCAGTAAGGATATTTGAGTCTCTCTCTCTCTCTCTCTCTCTCTCTCTCTCTCTCTCTCTCTCTCTCTCTCTCTCTCTCTCTCTCTCTCTCTCTCTCTCTCTCTCNCCCCCCCCAAGATCTGGCTGGTCCCAAGCGTGCCATTAGCCTTTTAAGACATATAAATCCTAGGAAGACATATAAATCCATGGTGTGTGTGTGTGATGTCATGTTTTATTCCCAGTGTGGTATACTGGATTTAATTTTTTTTATTGTTGCATTTATTTTATCTCTGCTAGCCATCCAGAGTTGCTCTGCAGGTGGGTGGCCATATAAATTGAAGGAAAGAAGGAATATTGCTGCAGTTGTCCTTGGCAACTCATGATAAATTTGTGGAAAACTCTTATTCTGAGTGCTTTCAGAATTTAAAGAAATAATTATGTCACCCATTATCAAAATACTATTTCTGGATTGCAGGAGGATATTGTTGACCAATATGTTATAGGCAGAGCTAGAAGAAATTATAGAAATGGCTAGTTAAGGGAACAATTCCCTGTTCAATTATTTTTTTTATTAAATTTGTTTGCCCATCTTGTTGTAAGGGGACTCTCTTACTTGCATTTGAATCTGAATTAAAGCATTTCTGACAAGTGTTTGTCCTCCATTGGTAGAACATCCATTGGTAGTTGTTTCTAATTTATTCTTATAAAGTTTTTGCTTAAATTGGTAGCAAAATCTATCTTTCTGTTAGTGTAAGCATTGTTCTGTATTGCTATATTTGTTCTCCATTTCTCTGTATATTGAGAGAAGACAGATCATTGACTTTCTTTTGTATGACACTTATTCAGCTATTTAAAGTTTGACATAGTTTTCGAGGACAGATCTGATAAGTATAGAATAGGGTTTCTTTTTTTCTTTTCCCCAGAAAACCTGATTAAAATACAAGGGGTAGACAATTAGATAATATTTTTAGAAGATCAAACACTGATAAAGAGCTTTGATGAGAATTTTGTAATCTATTCATCACCCATCATTTTTCCACCATGAAATTCAATATTGTATTTGGTCACCTTCCTAAGTCCTTATTTAACCTGTTTTGCTTAATTTCACAGAAGCTACTGCATCTTTGCTGTGATTCTAAATTTGTGCAGCTCCTTATTGTTGTTTTGTCCTTTAGAAATACATTTACTCTTTAGAAATACATTTTATGAATTGTATCTCCAGAAACGTGTTTTCAGTAAACTAGTATTAATAGCACTATGTTGTATTGTTTTTTTAAAAAATAATTTTGCTCTACATATAGTGTATAGATACTGCTGATTGATTAGTCTTGAACTTTGAAAGAATCACTCTGATAATAAAACAACTTGCTTCTAATGGGCAACTATAGTTAAGCATGTAAGGCAGGGGTGTCAAACTGCCGGCCCACGGGCCGGACGTGTCACGTGGAAGCCGCGCCCACCCCATTGCCGGCAATGGCAAAACCGGCCTGATACGTTGTACGATGTCATGTGATGTTGTGAGTTTGACATGCCTGATGTAAGGAGTTATCCTAACAACCATATATTCTGTATGGATGACATGGAGTCAGAATTTAATGATTATTTGGTATAATCACTCCATTCTCTGCACCTTTAGGCCTATTGCATACCAGCTGTTTTGCACTGGAGGTGTATCAGTTTCATGTCCCATTTGTGCATTTACTGAGACATTTGAGTAGTTGCTTTGGGAATGGATAGATGAAAGAGGTGTATTTTTTAAAAAAAAATCTGGCTATTCTTGGATTCTCATGAAATTGGGAGTGTTCTACTGAATAAGAGCAGAATAGGTCTAAAATCTAAACTAGATTAAAAAGATTAAAGGCTGGAACATGCATATGTATTATTTGGTCTCTTCTAATTTGAGTATCTCCATTGAGACTGGTGATGATTTTGATCCAGACTGAGTGGTATGCAAGTTCTGTCAGTAATGCTTATTTTCTTATGCATGATACTTCACACTTCAGACAGATATGTAGTCATGAGTCACCCAGTGTTTCTTTCTGATGCAATGTCTGTCTGTTGTCTCCTAGCTTACTGTTAAGCATTGGATTACTGTTTTCCATAAAAACAGTGAAAAAAAATCTGCAAAATAGGGTTTTTTAAAACTCTACTTCAAGCTAATTAGAACTTGTTTTAGTCCAAGAAATATTAATTACTGGAGTTTCAATTATAGCAATTTCAGCTTTCCCAAAATTAAACAAAAGGTGTGTTCTGAGACACTAGATGATAATGTACAGAAATAGTTCATTATTTTCATGTGGCAATTTAGCATAGTCATCTGAAATAACTCTTGACTGGTGTGACATTTAAGCTTTGTTGCCACATGGATCTCTTGACTCTAAAGAGGAGAATCATATAACAAAAGTATCTTTGTTACATGAGTCTATCCAGACTTGACACTTCCTTTTGAGGAATGAAAATGATTGTTTTGAAAAGATAAAATTATTAGGAAGTATTTAGTTAGCTGTAGAGTCACTGAATATGTTCGGGGGAAAAAATAGCTAAATGAATGGATAGACAAAGGAGGCCCTGTCATAATACTTGAACTGTTATTTTGGATTTTTGGTATGAAGATCCAATGGAAAAGTTATTTTTCTCCTCTTCCCATGCTTTAGATACTTTGCATCCTGTCCTCATTTAGTGACCACAATGTCTTCCTTAAATTAGAAGAAAAAGGGTTACTAAGTGAACATGTGACAAAGAAAGAACAAGAGAATGGCACTGCAAAGATCACTGGTTGTTGCCATCTCATTCAGATAAATTTTCTCACAGTATCCTATGCCTGACCCAATTTTCTTTTTTATAGTCCCCTCACAGGCAAGAGAGATTGCTTAAAAAAGCTATCTCTTCCTGAGCTGCTTTTTTCTGCAGCATAGTTTGTCCCTAAAAAGTGCTAACCTCAAGTTGATAGGCTCTGTTCTCTGACTTTAATTAGTTAGAATGCTGCCTG
The DNA here is from genome assembly GCF_001527695.2 of Protobothrops mucrosquamatus. Classification (NCBI taxonomy): domain Eukaryota; kingdom Metazoa; phylum Chordata; class Lepidosauria; order Squamata; family Viperidae; genus Protobothrops; species Protobothrops mucrosquamatus. Next base: position 11,259 of record NW_015390545.1, on the reverse strand, counting down.
AAACTGACCAGAACTTAATCATTTTTACATTGATGGCTTTTGTTGTCAGATGCCTTAAATTTGGTCATAAATGCACACATTGATCCACTAAGTCTCAGTTTCAATGTTGCCTGGAAAAAAATAAATGATTCCTGGTCATTTTGTACAATGTGTTTGTGGCAGAGAACATGTAGAGGACTTCAACATTTAAAGTTTCAGAGTCTTACATCATTGGGGACTTCTGTGCTCAGATGGATTAGTAATAAAACACAATATGCACATTTGGGGTTCAAGACTGCTTATTTTCAGAGAGAAAGTTAACCAAATGTATTGGTACTAATAGCAGTATTTGTTGCAAAGTGCTGGCATATTACTGAATTTAGCAGTGCTAACACTGCATTAGAGAATTCACTTCAGGGAAATGGAGCAGCTGTTCTTTTAGTTTATCTAGATGAACTGCATCTTCTCACGGTTATGGGACTATTAAAGTGTGAATGATCTCATCGTGGCAGAAGTAAAAAGTTTCTCCGCGCTGCCTTCAGGTGTACCTTAGTCTGGAGTACAATTATTCTAGAGTCAGGAAATTCTATGAGATAACTTGTTATTTCCTATTGCCACAATTCAGTACTTGTTTAAAGTAGATTTGATTCTGTAGTGGGCATTTTAATTGGACCTTTAACTATCAATGTGCAAACCTAATGAAAGAGTGGAAATGGGTCTAAGGCAAGAGGGTAGTAGCACCTTTCTTTTTCAGCATCAGTTAAAAAGCTAAGCTGAACCAAATTGCTCCCCTTTAAGTTTTTAGTGTCTAGTTCTTTTTTATTTTATGTATTTTTATTTTATTTTTTCTGTACATATTATTTCATGTATGTATTGTTTTTATTTCAGCAGTCTCCTGAGAATTCAAGTTAGTATATATGGAGTTTCTTCTAATCCGATCCATACAGCAACCCATCGGGATAGATTGTTTCAGGAATAAAGCTGGTGAGGCAGGGACTGGCAGTTTTCAAGTTAGAGAGAACCACTATGTCAACCTAGGTCAGGTTTCTGTAACTAATAAAAAAATCACAGCCAGAAGAGACTAGAGTAGTTCCAGCAATATCAGCCTGCTTAAAGTACTTGAGAAAGTTTTAGTCACCGAGAATAATCTCCCACAATCTGGTGCCCTCCAGATACATTGGGAATATCTTTCATATCAATTCCAGTTGATATGGCCTTGATAGTTATGAATGCTGGGAAATAAAAACAACACATCTGGAGTGCACTGAACTAACTTAATACTTTCTAAAGAATATGACAAATCTCTTGTGGTTTACTGTATAGGGACTAATGTATAAAATCAGCACTACTGTGAGTTGATAATTCACCGTAAATTATGCAGGTGAACAGTTTTTCAAAGAGTAATTTTTTTTTTATACTGGGCTGAAGATTGTACCAGGTTTCCAGTTTGGGAACAGAGAGCAATTTGCCAGGAATGCAAAAATGCATAGTTAGACACATTATGATTGTTGTGTCCAGAATATTAGGAGTAAATAATTAGTTCTCATTAAATGAGAATATCTATTTGTAGTGTGGCCAAAACTGTCTTTTATTATTTATTTAGTGTCTGGCATCTACTCAGGTCATGCAATCAGTGATATACAAATTTATATGTGTTATGTGGACAATACAATATAAGAGATATAGAATAGAATAGAATAGAATAGAATAGAGCTGGAAGGGACCTTGAAGGTCTTCTAGTCCAGCCCTCTGCTCGAGCAGGAGAACCTATATCGTCTCAGACAGGTGGATGTCCAGTCTCTTCTTAAAAATCTCCAGTGATGGAGCTGGGGGTAAGCTGTTCCACTGGTTGATTGTCCTCACTGTCAGGAAATTTCTCCTTAGTTCCAGGTTGCTTCTCTCTTTGGTCAGTTTCCAACCGTTGTTTCTCGTCCTTCCATCTGCTGCTTTGGTGAACAACCTGGCCTTGTGGCAGCCCCTCAGATACTGGAATACTGCTATCATGTCTCCCCTATTTCTTCTTTTCCTTAGACTAGCCAGACCCAAATCCTGTAGCCGTTCTTCGTATGTTTTAATCTTCAGGCCTCTGATCATCTTAGTTGCTCTTCTTTGAATTTTTTTCAAACTCTCAACATCTTTTTTGTGGTAGGGTGACCAAAATTGGCTGCAGTATTCTAGGTGTGGTCTTACCAGGGCTTTATAAAGTGGTAATAGTACTTCTCATGATCTTGATTCTATGCCTCTGTTTATACAACCCAGGATTTTGTTAGCTTTTTGGGTTGCTGCTGCACACTGCTGGCTCATAGTCAAGTGATCCTCCACTAGGACTCCAAGGTCCCTCTCACAGTTATTGTTTTTGATCCAGGTCTCACCCAATCTGTATTTGTGCCTTTGGTTTTCCCTGCCTAAATGTAAGACTTTGCTTTTCTCCACATTGAAATTCATTTTGTTGGATAGGGCCAGTGCTTTTTTTCTAAAAAAAAAAAAAGGTGCCGGAACTCACACACATTATACAACCCGCCTTGTCTACCCTACAAGGTTCCATCCAAAAAAGGTGCCGGAACTCCGTTCTGGGCGTTCTATGAGAAAAAAAGTCCTGGATAGGGCCCATTGTTCAAGTTGGTCAAGATCTTTTTCGATCCTGTGTTTGTCTTCTGGGGTGTTAGCTATTCCTGCTAGTTTGCTGTCATCTGTGAATTTGATGAGTTCTCCTTCTATTGTCTCATCTAATCATTGATGAAGATATTGAAGAGTACTGGCCTAAGACGGAATCTTTTGGTACCCCACTGCTCACAGTCTTGAAAAAGCAACAGAACAGAGTGAAGAATTCTAAAATATATTTTAAGTTGCTCATTTGTTGTGTAATAAAAAGCAGCATGGTGTATTAAAAGAGAGTTCCTGATACCTCCTTATGAATTCAGAACAATGAAGATGTGGGACACACTCACAGTGCAGGCCTTATTGGAATCTGTTCTTATGGAAGATTTAATTTGGAGTATTTCAGATTAAATTATCTTTCTTTTTGGAAAGTATACATCTATTGATGGGGTCTAAAATTAAAGCTAGTTCTCAGCCTATGTCCATTTGTTTAGTGAAAGTTTGAAGTTACAACGGTACTGAAAAAAGTGATTTATGACGGTTTTTCACACTTAAAACTGTTGCAGCATCCCCGTGGTCATGTGATCAAAATTCAGATGCTTGTCAACTGGCATGTATTTATGACAGTTTTAGTGTCCTTGGGTCATGTGATCACCTTTTACGACTTTCTGAAAGTCAACGGAGAAGTCAGATTCACTGCAGTGTTTTACTTAACAACTGTGGCAAGAAAGATCATGGGGCAAAATTCATTTAACAACTGTCTTCTTAGCAACAGAAATTTTGGGCTCAATTGTGGTCGTAAGTCAAAGACTACCTGTACATTTCCCTTTTTAACTGGAACTGACATTACTGTTGGGTATTCAGCTTGGGATCGATCAGCTAAAATCTCAAGATTGCAAGGAACTTAGAATTTTAGTTGGTCATAAGCTGTACATGCATCAGTAATGTCAGATAGAAATATATATGCAATAGCAATAGCAATAGCATTTAGACTTAAATAGCACTCTCTGAGCAATTTACAGAGTCAGCTTATTGCCCCCAACAGTCAGGGTCCTCATTTTACTGATCTCAGAAGGATGAAGTCTGAGTCAACCTTGAACCCATTAGGATCAAACTTCCGGCTGCTGCATTCTAACCACTGTGCCACCAATTTTAGGCCCCATCAATAGATGTATAATTTCCAAAATAAGGAAAATAATAGTTCTACCATAGTCTGTTTTGATCAGACCTCACTTTGATTAGACTATTGTGGTTCTAGTTACTATGCATGGATTGGGTCATTGCATGTTTAAGTTAAATTCAGGTGATCGGGGGGCTGGAAAGTTTGTCGGGGGGCGGGGAGGTGGAGATTGAAGAAATGGGATGTTTAACTTTGGGTGGAAACAGTAGAGGTAGATATAAGACCTATTTTGTCGTGTCCAAAGGAACATTTCTTAGAAAAATGTCAAAACCTGTTTGGTATCATCAAAGAAGACATGGAAGAATGATCGCAAGTTAGAGGAAGGCCAATTCCAATTTCTGTGTCGAAAAGCACTTCCTAACAACAAAAGTAATTTGACAGTGGAACCAGTGATTAACTTCCCCCAACTTCCCCCTTCTCTGGATATATCTGCAGGGTGTGGTCAAAATGGACTAAATGGCAGCAGGGGTGTTGCAATGCAAGCCCGCCTCCTTTGTATATGCATGCACTGATGCACATACAAAAAGGCCAGGCTGCCATTATAAAGCTGTATTCATCATTTTGCTGGTTTTGACTCCCTTCCGTTCCCAGAGGCTGATGACATTTTCAAACCGAAGCTGGGCAGCCACCTGATGCTTAGAATCCTGCACTGAACAGGGGTTGGGTTTAATTGTCCTACCACACAATTCTGTGATTCTACTACACCTTTGTCATAATAGCTGACTATTATATTACTTGGCTTTCGTAAAGGTGTCCCATCCATTGAATTGGCCTGATCCATATCTGCTTAAGTTTCATACTTTTCGCTGGGACCAGTAATTAATGATTTTTAAGCCCTTCTGGTATTTTAGTTTTAATATCTCTACCTTTAGTAGCAGCTTTTTATTGTTTAATATATTTTATGACCATATTATTTCACTTACTTTATGTAGATAAGCAATTCCTAAACACCCAAACTAAAATAAGCTAAGCTGATGAGACTACAGAAACTGACATTTAAAATAGCTTGTTTCTAGCTCTTTAATGCTTCAGTACAGCATTCTCTCTAAACAAACAGGAACATACCTTTCCCCAGTGACATCATTTGTGGCATAACACCTGGTGAAGTCTCCTTTGAGGCATGACAATCTGCCAATTTAAAGTGTGTGTTTGCATAAACTGAGATTTGTTTCCATGTTTAATGAGAGAGCTTAAAACCTATTTCACTACAGCTTAACAAACAAACTCAGTGTACAGAAAGCTGTACTGGAACATCAGATTCTTAAGAGACCTTTCCAGAAATGAGGCTAATGAAAATTGATTTTTTGGACTTGGGAAAAGGTGGAAAGCACAAGTTCTGTGTGTCAGTTAGGGCTAGGCAAGAATCTGAATTAGAAGAGGAAAGAATCACATAGTTGTCTGGGTATCAGCCCTTGGAAGTTCCTTAAATAAGAGTTCACTGGAATTGGGTGGCCAATAATGTAGATAAATTAATAAAATAAAAAAGTCCTTTCCTGGGATCCTACCAGTCAGTCTAGAAGGCTCAGATTGAAAACAACTTTGTATGTGGTAGTTCTTTTCCATGGAGACAAACTTGGTCTGGAAGGCTTCAATATCCTGGTATTTTCTTCATAAAACTAAGAAAAAAAAATAGTGATCATAACAGAATAACACAGGGGAAAAAATACATCTGCATTATAATATCTCTAGAAAGTTCTTTGGGCATGCAGCTGTGCTCATTTGACCTGTGTAGATCTTATAATAAGCATTTTGTGGAGGCAGAGTTTGTTGTTTATGATGGCATTCTTCTACTAAGACCTCCAACTTAATTTAGATACTTGCTTACTTGCTAATCTATCTAAGCATACCCAATAATGAACCTCCAGTGGAGAACATTCTGCTTCTTGATGTTACTGATACATAGAATCTAGAGAATTGGTTTAGATTGAGTAAAGCCGTTGAGCCATTTAGTTCAATATTGTTGACATTGCCTGGCAGAAGTCTTTCTAGAGCCCAACCTGAATTTGTTGTCTGCTTCCATTCTGGTTGGGACTACATGTTGCTTATAGTTGGTTGCAGCTTTCTATGGCTGAAAAGTGTTCCTTACTTCAGGTTTTGCTATGATGTGCCTGAAATTCTTAAACATTGATGCAGTACTATTTACATGATCAGGATATTTGACTGAGTACTAATTATTAGTAATGGTGTGAAGGCTTAAATAATCTGTTTGAATAATGTTTTAAATTATTTATTTCATATCCCCAAACTTCCACAAAATTTAGCAATGGAAGTATTTTTCAGTCCAACTCATTTACTTATTGTAAGATTGGTGATACAATTTATACTTTTGTGAATAAAGACAGATTGTTTGGAATATTTTTTTTACAGATTGGAGCATTTGTTTTATACTGGTTATTACCACAGTTCACCTCACATGATATGCTTAGTAATCACTCTACTGTATGAGGAAGACAGGCCTGCTGTGCCTGTATATAAATAAATACCAAAACTTAATTCATCTGTTTATTTTCAGGATATAAAGCACAAAGACTTAAATGGAATTCAAGAATAAAAAGTACTATTTTCTGTTATTACAAGTAACTGAGGAAGAGTTACTGAGATGCAGGATCACGGGTCAAGGAGCTATAATCTGCCATGGATTAGGATTAGGATATGATCCAACATGTATAAAATTAAACTTGGACTTTTGAGACCATTTTATTCCTAGTTCTTAAGGAATATCATTATTCAGACTGTAGGTAATCATAGTTTCTGTACCAGCATACTGAGAAAAATGATTTAATTTTCATTGATGGGGATATGTTTCATTAAATCCATGTTTCCAATTAAAACAAATAATAGAACCTCCATTTAGTAAGGGAACTAGGTTGCTCCTTATTCCTTATCACATTATCCTCTATATCTCTGTGCATGTTCTTTCAGTCTTTCTGAAAACAGGATAATAGGCAGAGGTAATAGGCAAATACACAAACCTAAAGTAGGGATATACATTTTTTTTCAAATTCATGTGATTTTGAAAGAACTTTGAACTTGAAATGGGGTGTTTTGTATTCAGAATAGTTAAAAGATCTTGTAAACCTCTGCTGTTCTATCTTTTGTTGACTTTTAGTTGAAGAACATCTACAATAGTATTAGTATTTATAAAGATTCTTTTGCAGAGTCCTTAAAACATCAGTCCTCCTATATTTTCCCTTAGGAGCAGGCTGGACTTTGCAGGCAGCTGCATGCAAATATTTTTGCTTATTCTTAAGTATTGTACCACGCTAGGTCTTGAGGGTGAAAGAAGAGCAGCTCTAAGAATTTTGGCTTCAGATCTAGGATAATTATTCCAAGTCTGTGATAGAAACAACATGGCTTTATTGGCACTTTGCATTATTTTTCAGCCAACAGTTAATTAGAAAATTGTCTCTTAATTTGTGGGAAAGCAGTTTGAGCTATGGTCACTCCCCATCCTTGGTGATTAATTGCTACTTCCCAGGAAGTGGAATTTCAATCAAAGAAACTGTATGCGGGTGTAGAATTTCTAGTCCAATAACCATTTTAAAACCTTGTATCCAGTTACAGGTTCCTCAGACAATGTTTATTAAATCTCTAATGCCAAGCCATATGCATTATCATTACGAAGGATTTATTATGGTGGTACTGAGGCCACCCAATCTGCTTCATATTGTGTAGGAATTAAAATGGAGAATTTTCCATGAATTTGAAAAACTATTATCATTAGCAATAACTATGTTTATGTAGCAGCAGCTGAAAATATAAAAAGGCTATAACTTTGTGACAGAACCAATTATTTATATATATAGAAATTAGCATGTTCAGTCTTTAGTTAGGCTAGCAAACATTACCATTATTGTAATTTAGTTTAAGGCAGTTACAGAAAAAGCCGGAACACCATATACAGATTTAACATAGCAATTTTCTTTTCTATTTCAGTGATTGTGCCAGCAACTGTTCCCACAGGTTGTGTGCCTGAGACCAATAAGACTAATATACCCCAGCCAGCACCACGACTCTCTATTTCGTCTCCTCGGACAACTGTGATTGTCAGTATGGAAACACCCTCACAGGGTTTGCAGACAGTCATGAAGTGGAAAACAGTGGTAGCCATTTTCTTTGTGGTAGTGGCTTATCTGGTCACAGGGGGTCTTGTGTTTCGTGCTTTGGAACAGCCAGAAGAAAGCAGTCAGAAAACCAGAATTGCCAATGATAAAGCAGAATTCCTCCAAGAGAACAATTGTGTATCCCAGCAGGAGTTGGAGGCATTGATTAAGGTGAGAACACCAGAACGGATACCACATATTGGGAAATTTGCTTTTAATAAATCTAAATATGGTATAATAAAAAATTGTTTCCTGTGCTGCATGTTTTTCTGCCTCTATTTCTGCTGTTTTGTTGTTATTAGAAGGAGCTCAGAAGTATCTGATTTTGATTTTAAGAGAAGTGCTGATGTCTCCAATAAATTTTGTTTAACCATTTGAGATTGAAGATTTCTTTTGAACCCTGTGCAACATGTTAGGAGCTGCATGTGGGCCCTGCAGAGAGAGAGAGAGGGAGAGAGGGAGAGTGGGAGAGTGGGAGAGAGGGAGAGAGGGAGAGGAGGAGAGAGGGAAGGGAGAGAGGGAGAGAGGGAAAGAGAGGGAGAGAGGGAAAGGGAGGGAGGGAGGGAGAGAGGGAGAGAGGGGGAGAAGGAGAGAGGGAGAGAGGGAAAGGGAGGGAGGGGGAGGGAGGGAAGGAGAAAATTACTTTGGATGCTAAATCCACATGGTTTCTTTTTCACTTTCTGCTTCTCAACACTAATAGTTTGTGCCTCATGCTCACATTCTAATTGCAGTAGATATTGTATTGTTCTGTTTACCACTTAACTTTGTGAAAGTAGCAATTATGGCTTGGAAAATTATCTGCATCAGGATGTCCTGAGAGGCAGAAAAGCATGCAGGATAGATCATTCCCTCTCCATCAACAGGCAGAATCCTATGTCTCCTGCAGTGGTAGATAGGGCAAGTTTTTGGAGTGAGCAACTATACTGTACATCTGATGAGTTAAAAAGAAATAGCCAGAATGATACAGCTGAGAAAAAGAATACTGGAAATTTCATAAGGCTGACTACAGGGTGAACAGAATCATTGAGTTGAAAGGACTATTTAGATCACTGAATCCAATTCCCAGATCAATGAAGGAAGCTAAGTTCATGTATTCTTACAGATGGCTCTCTAGTTTTGTCTTGAGGATATACATCAAGGGAGACTCCACTTGATTGCTCTGTTGAACTTCTTTATTAGGAAAATTATAAAATCTAAAAACCTTTGGTATTCTAGCTCTATGCAAAAAAAATAATAATAGCAATCTCTGGTCAAAATGTTTTTCAGCAAAGCACCAATATGAAACATACCTTCAACTAGCTTAATGTTTCTAGCAACACATGATTCCTTAATTTGTAGCCATCTTTTTAGGTGGCTCTTATATAAGGATTAAAAAGTCTATAGAGATTCAACTGACTGAAAACTTCCAGTTTAATCTCCGGATCTGAATTCAGCACATGAGAAGTAATCTAAGACAATTATGATATAATAGCAACATTCAGCTCATATAAAATATATTTCATCATCTTGCTATGAGGACTTTAATATCTGAATTTTCTTTGTGACACCACGCAGGGGGCCAGAGATAATTATCTGACTTTCCTCCATGAGTTTGATAAAAAAACTTTACTTGGCACTTTTAGCTGGTACTTTCATTCCTAGTATGTTGCTTTTAAAAAAGCAAAAATTGATTACAGTTACAGTTCATTAGGCCGATACAACTGACAAAACAAAAACACAAAAAACATCTCAAATACATGCTGATCAAAACAAAGACATATTAATTAAAATGAGTGTTATATATAGAGGAAAGAAGTACAAAAAACATATACCTTGTATATATTTCCTAAGCAATTATATAATTCTGGTTTAATATTGGAACAATCAAATATCACTGGCCTTTTTAAAAGAGGAAACTAAAAGAAATTTTGCCATTCTTTCTGGGTTTCTTCTTCATTACTTTCCTCTCTCCATTTTCTCTATTGGCTGGACATTGAGTTTAAGAAAGTCTTTATAAGATGTTGAGAGTTTATGCCAAGGATAAGGTTTTTTGAAACTGCCAGTCTGCACAATGGAAATCTAAAAAGTACAGAACATCTGTACATTTGTACATTTTTGGTAGTGTTGTGTCTCAGCTTTCCTAAATGGTTTCCACAGGACCTCCATTTTTAAATATGCACATAGGAAGATTTTTTAAAAAAATAGGATGGCAGTTACAACCATGATTAAAGTCCTACTTGTATGTACATCTGACATCAGTTCATGTGCACAAGGGACGAGGATTTGACTTTTTCACAGCCATCCCAGGGACACTGATATACACACATATGTATACACATGCACCACTGACATGTAAATGCACACAGATATATGACTAAAATCTCAAAAGTTTGCTGAATAATAATAATGATTTATTTGATGTATATAGCTGTTGATCTCACATTTGTAAGTCTATGACACCTCTGCCTTCAGGAAATCATAGATTGGTGAGAGATGTTAAATTGAAGCTGAATTCACATGAGACAGAAGTGCTGTTTGTTTCAGTTCCCAATTTGACTCCTTCTTTCAAGTCCCGGATGATGTTTAATATTAGCTTATTTGAATTCTAGTTTTAATGAAAAAGGTAATGTAAGATAGACATACAGGCTGCATCTAACAACATAGAGAAATATTATTTAATGCTATGTAGATTTCTGTTTAGCTTACATGTAGCAATCTCTCTAGAATTATTTTACAATAAAAGACCAGAACTAAGACCTTTTTAAAATAAACCAGTAGAGAACATTACTATAATTTATCACCCATCCCAATTGTGAAGAAAATCCTCCCAATTTTTGTTTACTTGTTTCTAATAACCTGCACTAAGTAATGCTGCAGTCAGGAGTGTTTTTAATTGGTCCTCTGAGTGACATTTGGTCTTCTGAGAGAAATCACTCAGACCTGAGTTTGCTGCCAAAAGAGGAATATGATATAACCTTTACAATAGCTTAAGCATAATTATTATATGTCAGCATTTTAGTTACCTTTAATGATGTGTATAGTAGGAAATAAAGCATGGAAAATGACTTCATACTGAGTAATGTACATTGCATTTACCAGCAACACATGCTTTACATTTTCTGTTAAAGGCAATCTATAATTTTTTTTCATAAGCCAGTTGTATATTCAGTTTAGAAGGGAAATGTTCTGTTTAAACTGAACATTCATTCAGTTTATGTATGCTTATTTTTCCTTCCAGACAAAGGGCAAATATAACCCTTGCAATAAAGAGGTCTGGCATGAACATTCTATCCCAAGCCATTCAGAGTCTGTAAAAGAGCCTCGGTTTGAAGCATTTCTGCTATATTCTTACTAGCTGGTAGAAAAAGTTATAATGGTTAATAAGCCTTATTTGGGGACCTCTATAAAAATTAATAAAAA